>NW_027520283.1:0-300000 GCF_051991245.1 Festucalex cinctus | reverse complement strand
CAGCTCAAATGTACAATCATGCGCTAAAAAACGCATTTAAAGCAATAAAAAGGTGATTATGGCTGTCAAACCTAAACCAAACGTTGTGCACTCAAATCTTTTGCTGTATTTAGTTTATTTTGGCATCCGGATGATGATTCTAGCATGAAATTGCTTGGGCACCTGTTAATTTTTAAGATTTTGACACATTCAGCTCAAATGTACAATCATGCGCTAAAAACGCATTTAAAGCAATAAAAAGGCGATTATGGCTGTCAAACCTAAACCAAACGTTGTGCACTCAAATCTTTTGCTGTATTTAGTTTATTTTGGCATCCGGATGATGATTCTAGCATGAAATTGCTTGGGCACCTGTTAATTTTTAAGATTTTGACACATTCAGCTCAAATGTACACAATTGCTGATTATGGCTGTCAAATCTAAACCAAACGTTGTGCACTCAAATCTTTTGCTGTATTTAGTTTATTTTGGCATCCGGATGATGATTCTAGCATGAAATTGCTTGGGCACCTGTTAATTTTTAAGATTTTGACACATTCAGCTCAAATGTACAATCATGCGCTAAAAAACGCATTTAAAGCAATAAAAAGGTGATTATGGCTGTCAAACCTAAACCAAACGTTGTGCACTCAAATCTTTTGCTGTATTTAGTTTATTTTGGCATCCGGATGATGATTCTAGCATGAAATTGCTTGGGCACCTGTTAATTTTTAAGATTTTGACACATTCAGCTCAAATGTACACAATTGCTGATTATGGCTGTCAAATCTAAACCAAACGTTGTGCACTCAAATCTTTTGCTGTATTTAGTTTATTTTGGCATCCGGATGATGATTCTAGCATGAAATTGCTTGGGCACCTGTTAATTTTTAAGATTTTGACACATTCAGCTCAAATGTACAATCATGCGCTAAAAAACGCATTTAAAGCAATAAAAAGGTGATTATGGCTGTCAAACCTAAACCAAACGTTGTGCACTCAAATCTTTTGCTGTATTTAGTTTATTTTGGCATCCGGATGATGATTCTTGCATGAAATTGCTTGGGCACCTGTTAATTTTTAAGATTTTGACACATTCAGCTCAAATGTACAATCATGCGCTAAAAACGCATTTAAAGCAATAAAAAGGCGATTATGGCTGTCAAACCTAAACCAAACGTTGTGCACTCAAATCTTTTGCTGTATTTAGTTTATTTTGGCATCCGGATGATGATTCTAGCATGAAATTGCTTGGGCACCTGTTAATTTTTAAGATTTTGACACATTCAGCTCAAATGTACACAATTGCTGATTATGGCTGTCAAATCTAAACCAAACGTTGTGCACTCAAATCTTTTGCTGTATTTAGTTTATTTTGGCATCCGGATGATGATTCTAGCATGAAATTGCTTGGGCACCTGTTAATTTTTAAGATTTTGACACATTCAGCTCAAATGTACACAATTGCTGATTATGGCTGTCAAATCTAAACCAAACGTTGTGCACTCAAATCTTTTGCTGTATTTAGTTTATTTTGGCATCCGGATGATGATTCTAGCATGAAATTGCTTGGGCACCTGTTAATTTTTAAGATTTTGACACATTCAGCTCAAATGTACAATCATGCGCTAAAAACGCATTTAAAGCAATAAAAAGGTGATTATGGCTGTCAAACCTAAACCAAACGTTGTGCACTCAAATCTTTTGCTGTATTTAGTTTATTTTGGCATCCGGATGATGATTCTAGCATGAAATTGCTTGGGCACCTGTTAATTTTTAAGATTTTGACACATTCAGCTCAAATGTACACAATTGCTGATTATGGCTGTCAAATCTAAACCAAACGTTGTGCACTCAAATCTTTTGCTGTATTTAGTTTATTTTGGCATCCGGATGATGATTGTAGCATGAAATTGCTTGGGCACCTGTTAATTTTTAAGATTTTGACACATTCAGCTCAAATGTACACAATTGCTGATTATGGCTGTCAAATCTAAACCAAACGTTGTGCACTCAAATCTTTTGCTGTATTTAGTTTATTTTGGCATCCGGATGATGATTCTAGCATGAAATTGCTTGGGCACCTGTTAATTTTTAAGATTTTGACACATTCAGCTCAAATGTACAATCATGCGCTAAAAACGCATTTAAAGCAATAAAAAGGTGATTATGGCTGTCAAACCTAAACCAAACGTTGTGCACTCAAATCTTTTGCTGTATTTAGTTTATTTTGGCATCCGGATGATGATTCTAGCATGAAATTGCTTGGGCACCTGTTAATTTTTAAGATTTTGACACATTCAGCTCAAATGTACACAATTGCTGATTATGGCTGTCAAATCTAAACCAAACGTTGTGCACTCAAATCCTTTGCTGTATTTAGTTTATTTTGGCATCCGGATGATGATTCTAGCATGAAAATGCTTGGGCACCTGTTTATTTTTAAGATTTTGACACATTCAGCTCAAATGTACAATCATGCGCTAAAAACGCATTTAAAGCAATAAAAAGGTGATTATGGCTGTCAAACCTAAACCAAACGTTGTGCACTCAAATCTTTTGCTGTATTTAGTTTATTTTGGCATCCGGATGATGATTCTAGCATGAAATTGCTTGGGCACCTGTTAATTTTTAAGATTTTGACACATTCAGCTCAAATGTACACAATTGCTGATTATGGCTGTCAAATCTAAACCAAACGTTGTGCACTCAAATCTTTTGCTGTATTTAGTTTATTTTGGCATCCGGATTATGATTCTAGCATGAAATTGCTTGGGCACCTGTTAATTTTTAAGATTTTGACACATTCAGCTCAAATGTACAATCATGCGCTAAAAACGCATTTAAAGCAATAAAAAGGTGATTATGGCTGTCAAACCTAAACCAAACGTTGTGCACTCAAATCTTTTGCTGTATTTAGTTTATTTTGGCATCCGGATGATGATTCTAGCATGAAATTGCTTGGGCACCTGTTAATTTTTAAGATTTTGACACATTCAGCTCAAATGTACACAATTGCTGATTATGGCTGTCAAATCTAAACCAAACGTTGTGCACTCAAATCTTTTGCTGTATTTTGTTTATTTTGGCATCCGGATTATGATTCTAGCATGAAATTGCTTGGGCACCTGTTAATTTTTAAGATTTTGACACATTCAGCTCAAATGTACAATCATGCGCTAAAAACGCATTTAAAGCAATAAAAAGGTGATTATGGCTGTCAAACCTAAACCAAACGTTGTGCACTCAAATCTTTTGCTGTATTTAGTTTATTTTGGCATCCGGATGATGATTCTAGCATGAAATTGCTTGGGCACCTGTTAATTTTTAAGATTTTGACACATTCAGCTCAAATGTACAATCATGCGCTACAAACGCATTTAAAGCAATAAAAAGGTGATTATGGCTGTCAAACCTAAACCAAACGTTGTGCACTCAAATCTTTTGCTGTATTTAGTTTATTTTGGCATCCGGATGATGATTCTAGCATGAAATTGCTTGGGCACCTGTTAATTTTTAAGATTTTGACACATTCAGCTCAAATGTACAATCATGCGCTACAAACGCATTTAAAGCAATAAAAAGGTGATTATGGCTGTCAAACCTAAACCAAACGTTGTGCACTCAAATCTTTTGCTGTATTTAGTTTATTTTGGCATCCGGATGATGATTCTAGCATGAAATTGCTTGGGCACCTGTTAATTTTTAAGATTTTGACACATTCAGCTCAAATGTACACAATTGCTGATTATGGCTGTCAAATCTAAACCAAACGTTGTGCACTCAAATCTTTTGCTGTATTTAGTTTATTTTGGCATCCGGATGATGATTCTAGCATGAAATTGCTTGGGCACCTGTTAATTTTTAAGATTTTGACACATTCAGCTCAAATGTACAATCATGCGCTAAAAAACGCATTTAAAGCAATAAAAAGGTGATTATGGCTGTCAAACCTAAACCAAACGTTGTGCACTCAAATCTTTTGCTGTATTTAGTTTATTTTGGCATCCGGATGATGATTCTAGCATGAAATTGCTTGGGCACCTGTTAATTTTTAAGATTTTGACACATTCAGCTCAAATGTACACAATTGCTGATTATGGCTGTCAAATCTAAACCAAACGTTGTGCACTCAAATCTTTTGCTGTATTTAGTTTATTTTGGCATCCGGATGATGATTCTAGCATGAAATTGCTTGGGCACCTGTTAATTTTTAAGATTTTGACACATTCAGCTCAAATGTACAATCATGCGCTAAAAAACGCATTTAAAGCAATAAAAAGGTGATTATGGCTGTCAAACCTAAACCAAACGTTGTGCACTCAAATCTTTTGCTGTATTTAGTTTATTTTGGCATCCGGATGATGATTCTAGCATGAAATTGCTTGGGCACCTGTTAATTTTTAAGATTTTGACACATTCAGCTCAAATGTACACAATTGCTGATTATGGCTGTCAAATCTAAACCAAACGTTGTGCACTCAAATCTTTTGCTGTATTTAGTTTATTTTGGCATCCGGATGATGATTCTAGCATGAAATTGCTTGGGCACCTGTTAATTTTTAAGATTTTGACACATTCAGCTCAAATGTACAATCATGCGCTAAAAAACGCATTTAAAGCAATAAAAAGGTGATTATGGCTGTCAAACCTAAACCAAACGTTGTGCACTCAAATCTTTTGCTGTATTTAGTTTATTTTGGCATCCGGATGATGATTCTTGCATGAAATTGCTTGGGCACCTGTTAATTTTTAAGATTTTGACACATTCAGCTCAAATGTACAATCATGCGCTAAAAACGCATTTAAAGCAATAAAAAGGCGATTATGGCTGTCAAACCTAAACCAAACGTTGTGCACTCAAATCTTTTGCTGTATTTAGTTTATTTTGGCATCCGGATGATGATTCTAGCATGAAATTGCTTGGGCACCTGTTAATTTTTAAGATTTTGACACATTCAGCTCAAATGTACACAATTGCTGATTATGGCTGTCAAATCTAAACCAAACGTTGTGCACTCAAATCTTTTGCTGTATTTAGTTTATTTTGGCATCCGGATGATGATTCTAGCATGAAATTGCTTGGGCACCTGTTAATTTTTAAGATTTTGACACATTCAGCTCAAATGTACACAATTGCTGATTATGGCTGTCAAATCTAAACCAAACGTTGTGCACTCAAATCTTTTGCTGTATTTAGTTTATTTTGGCATCCGGATGATGATTCTAGCATGAAATTGCTTGGGCACCTGTTAATTTTTAAGATTTTGACACATTCAGCTCAAATGTACAATCATGCGCTAAAAACGCATTTAAAGCAATAAAAAGGTGATTATGGCTGTCAAACCTAAACCAAACGTTGTGCACTCAAATCTTTTGCTGTATTTAGTTTATTTTGGCATCCGGATGATGATTCTAGCATGAAATTGCTTGGGCACCTGTTAATTTTTAAGATTTTGACACATTCAGCTCAAATGTACACAATTGCTGATTATGGCTGTCAAATCTAAACCAAACGTTGTGCACTCAAATCTTTTGCTGTATTTAGTTTATTTTGGCATCCGGATGATGATTGTAGCATGAAATTGCTTGGGCACCTGTTAATTTTTAAGATTTTGACACATTCAGCTCAAATGTACACAATTGCTGATTATGGCTGTCAAATCTAAACCAAACGTTGTGCACTCAAATCTTTTGCTGTATTTAGTTTATTTTGGCATCCGGATGATGATTCTAGCATGAAATTGCTTGGGCACCTGTTAATTTTTAAGATTTTGACACATTCAGCTCAAATGTACAATCATGCGCTAAAAACGCATTTAAAGCAATAAAAAGGTGATTATGGCTGTCAAACCTAAACCAAACGTTGTGCACTCAAATCTTTTGCTGTATTTAGTTTATTTTGGCATCCGGATGATGATTCTAGCATGAAATTGCTTGGGCACCTGTTAATTTTTAAGATTTTGACACATTCAGCTCAAATGTACACAATTGCTGATTATGGCTGTCAAATCTAAACCAAACGTTGTGCACTCAAATCCTTTGCTGTATTTAGTTTATTTTGGCATCCGGATGATGATTCTAGCATGAAAATGCTTGGGCACCTGTTTATTTTTAAGATTTTGACACATTCAGCTCAAATGTACAATCATGCGCTAAAAACGCATTTAAAGCAATAAAAAGGTGATTATGGCTGTCAAACCTAAACCAAACGTTGTGCACTCAAATCTTTTGCTGTATTTAGTTTATTTTGGCATCCGGATGATGATTCTAGCATGAAATTGCTTGGGCACCTGTTAATTTTTAAGATTTTGACACATTCAGCTCAAATGTACACAATTGCTGATTATGGCTGTCAAATCTAAACCAAACGTTGTGCACTCAAATCTTTTGCTGTATTTAGTTTATTTTGGCATCCGGATTATGATTCTAGCATGAAATTGCTTGGGCACCTGTTAATTTTTAAGATTTTGACACATTCAGCTCAAATGTACAATCATGCGCTAAAAACGCATTTAAAGCAATAAAAAGGTGATTATGGCTGTCAAACCTAAACCAAACGTTGTGCACTCAAATCTTTTGCTGTATTTAGTTTATTTTGGCATCCGGATGATGATTCTAGCATGAAATTGCTTGGGCACCTGTTAATTTTTAAGATTTTGACACATTCAGCTCAAATGTACACAATTGCTGATTATGGCTGTCAAATCTAAACCAAACGTTGTGCACTCAAATCTTTTGCTGTATTTTGTTTATTTTGGCATCCGGATTATGATTCTAGCATGAAATTGCTTGGGCACCTGTTAATTTTTAAGATTTTGACACATTCAGCTCAAATGTACAATCATGCGCTAAAAACGCATTTAAAGCAATAAAAAGGTGATTATGGCTGTCAAACCTAAACCAAACGTTGTGCACTCAAATCTTTTGCTGTATTTAGTTTATTTTGGCATCCGGATGATGATTCTAGCATGAAATTGCTTGGGCACCTGTTAATTTTTAAGATTTTGACACATTCAGCTCAAATGTACAATCATGCGCTACAAACGCATTTAAAGCAATAAAAAGGTGATTATGGCTGTCAAACCTAAACCAAACGTTGTGCACTCAAATCTTTTGCTGTATTTAGTTTATTTTGGCATCCGGATGATGATTCTAGCATGAAATTGCTTGGGCACCTGTTAATTTTTAAGATTTTGACACATTCAGCTCAAATGTACAATCATGCGCTACAAACGCATTTAAAGCAATAAAAAGGTGATTATGGCTGTCAAACCTAAACCAAACGTTGTGCACTCAAATCTTTTGCTGTATTTAGTTTATTTTGGCATCCGGATGATGATTCTAGCATGAAATTGCTTGGGCACCTGTTAATTTTTAAGATTTTGACACATTCAGCTCAAATGTACACAATTGCTGATTATGGCTGTCAAATCTAAACCAAACGTTGTGCACTCAAATCTTTTGCTGTATTTAGTTTATTTTGGCATCCGGATGATGATTCTAGCATGAAATTGCTTGGGCACCTGTTAATTTTTAAGATTTTGACACATTCAGCTCAAATGTACAATCATGCGCTAAAAAACGCATTTAAAGCAATAAAAAGGTGATTATGGCTGTCAAACCTAAACCAAACGTTGTGCACTCAAATCTTTTGCTGTATTTAGTTTATTTTGGCATCCGGATGATGATTCTAGCATGAAATTGCTTGGGCACCTGTTAATTTTTAAGATTTTGACACATTCAGCTCAAATGTACACAATTGCTGATTATGGCTGTCAAATCTAAACCAAACGTTGTGCACTCAAATCTTTTGCTGTATTTAGTTTATTTTGGCATCCGGATTATGATTCTAGCATGAAATTGCTTGGGCACCTGTTAATTTTTAAGATTTTGACACATTCAGCTCAAATGTACAATCATGCGCTAAAAACGCATTTAAAGCAATAAAAAGGTGATTATGGCTGTCAAACCTAAACCAAACGTTGTGCACTCAAATCTTTTGCTGTATTTAGTTTATTTTGGCATCCGGATGATGATTCTAGCATGAAATTGCTTGGGCACCTGTTAATTTTTAAGATTTTGACACATTCAGCTCAAATGTACACAATTGCTGATTATGGCTGTCAAATCTAAACCAAACGTTGTGCACTCAAATCTTTTGCTGTATTTTGTTTATTTTGGCATCCGGATTATGATTCTAGCATGAAATTGCTTGGGCACCTGTTAATTTTTAAGATTTTGACACATTCAGCTCAAATGTACAATCATGCGCTAAAAACGCATTTAAAGCAATAAAAAGGTGATTATGGCTGTCAAACCTAAACCAAACGTTGTGCACTCAAATCTTTTGCTGTATTTAGTTTATTTTGGCATCCGGATGATGATTCTAGCATGAAATTGCTTGGGCACCTGTTAATTTTTAAGATTTTGACACATTCAGCTCAAATGTACAATCATGCGCTACAAACGCATTTAAAGCAATAAAAAGGTGATTATGGCTGTCAAACCTAAACCAAACGTTGTGCACTCAAATCTTTTGCTGTATTTAGTTTATTTTGGCATCCGGATGATGATTCTAGCATGAAATTGCTTGGGCACCTGTTAATTTTTAAGATTTTGACACATTCAGCTCAAATGTACAATCATGCGCTAAAAACGCATTTAAAGCAATAAAAAGGTGATTATGGCTGTCAAACCTAAACCAAACGTTGTGCACTCAAATCTTTTGCTGTATTTAGTTTAATTTGGGATCCGGATGCTGATTCTAGCATGAAATTGCTTGGGCACCTGTTAATTTTTAAGATTTTGACACATTCAGCTCAAATGTACACAATCGCTGATTATGGCTGTCAAATCTAAACCAAACGTTGTGCACTCAAATCTTTTGCTGTATTTAGTTTATTTTGGCATCCGGATGATGATTCTAGCATGAAATTGCTTGGGCACCTGTTAATTTTTAAGATTTTGACACATTCAGCTCAAATGTACACTATCGCTGATTATGGCTGTCAAATCTAAACCAAACGTTGTGCACTCAAATCTTTTGCTGTATTTAGTTTATTTTGGCATCCGGATGATGATTCTAGCATGAAATTGCTTGGGCACCTGTTAATTTTTAAGATTTTGACACATTCAGCTCAAATGTACAATCATGCGCTAAAAACGCATTTAAAGCAATAAAAAGGTGATTATGGCTGTCAAACCTAAACCAAACGTTGTGCACTCAAATCTTTTGCTGTATTTAGTTTATTTTGGCATCCGGATGATGATTCTAGCATGAAATTGCTTGGGCACCTGTTAATTTTTAAGATTTTGACACATTCAGCTCAAATGTACACAATTGCTGATTATGGCTGTCAAATCTAAACCAAACGTTGTGCACTCAAATCTTTTGCTGTATTTAGTTTATTTTGGCATCCGGATGATGATTGTAGCATGAAATTGCTTGGGCACCTGTTAATTTTTAAGATTTTGACACATTCAGCTCAAATGTACAATCATGCGCTAAAAACGCATTTAAAGCAATAAAAAGGTGATTATGGCTGTCAAACCTAAACCAAACGTTGTGCACTCAAATCTTTTGCTGTATTTAGTTTATTTTGGCATCCGGATGATGATTCTAGCATGAAATTGCTTGGGCACCTGTTAATTTTTAAGATTTTGACACATTCAGCTCAAATGTACACAATTGCTGATTATGGCTGTCAAATCTAAACCAAACGTTGTGCACTCAAATCTTTTGCTGTATTTAGTTTATTTTGGCATCCGGATGATGATTCTAGCATGAAATTGCTTGGGCACCTGTTAATTTTTAAGATTTTGACACATTCAGCTCAAATGTACACAATTGCTGATTATGGCTGTCAAATCTAAACCAAACGTTGTGCACTCAAATCTTTTGCTGTATTTAGTTTATTTTGGCATCCGGATGATGATTCTAGCATGAAATTGCTTGGGCACCTGTTAATTTTTAAGATTTTGACACATTCAGCTCAAATGTACAATCATGCGCTAAAAACGCATTTAAAGCAATAAAAAGGTGATTATGGCTGTCAAACCTAAACCAAACGTTGTGCACTCAAATCTTTTGCTGTATTTAGTTTATTTTGGCATCCGGATGATGATTCTAGCATGAAATTGCTTGGGCACCTGTTAATTTTTAAGATTTTGACACATTCAGCTCAAATGTACACAATTGCTGATTATGGCTGTCAAATCTAAACCAAACGTTGTGCACTCAAATCTTTTGCTGTATTTAGTTTATTTTGGCATCCGGATGATGATTGTAGCATGAAATTGCTTGGGCACCTGTTAATTTTTAAGATTTTGACACATTCAGCTCAAATGTACAATCATGCGCTAAAAACGCATTTAAAGCAATAAAAAGGTGATTATGGCTGTCAAACCTAAACCAAACGTTGTGCACTCAAATCTTTTGCTGTATTTAGTTTATTTTGGCATCCGGATGATGATTCTAGCATGAAATTGCTTGGGCACCTGTTAATTTTTAAGATTTTGACACATTCAGCTCAAATGTACACAATTGCTGATTATGGCTGTCAAATCTAAACCAAACGTTGTGCACTCAAATCTTTTGCTGTATTTAGTTTATTTTGGCATCCGGATGATGATTCTAGCATGAAATTGCTTGGGCACCTGTTAATTTGTAAGATTTTGACACATTCAGCTCAAATGTACACAATTGCTGATTATGGCTGTCAAATCTAAACCAAACGTTGTGCACTCAAATCTTTTGCTGTATTTAGTTTATTTTGGCATCCGGATGATGATTCTAGCATGAAATTGCTTGGGCACCTGTTAATTTTTAAGATTTTGACACATTCAGCTAAAATGTACAATCATGCGCTACAAACGCATTTAAAGCAATAAAAAGGTGATTATGGCTGTCAAACCTAAACCAAACGTTGTGCACTCAAATCTTTTGCTGTATTTAGTTTATTTTGGCATCCGGATGATGATTCTAGCATGAAATTGCTTGGGCACCTGTTAATTTTTAAGATTTTGACACATTCAGCTCAAATGTACACAATTGCTGATTATGGCTGTCAAATCTAAACCAAACGTTGTGCACTCAAATCTTTTGCTGTATTTAGTTTATTTTGGCATCCGGATGATGATTCTAGCATGAAATTGCTTGGGCACCTGTTAATTTTTAAGATTTTGACACATTCAGCTCAAATGTACAATCATGCGCTAAAAACGCATTTAAAGCAATAAAAAGGTGATTATGGCTGTCAAACCTAAACCAAACGTTGTGCACTCAAATCTTTTGCTGTATTTAGTTTATTTTGGCATCCGGATGATGATTCTAGCATGAAATTGCTTGGGCACCTGTTAATTTTTAAGATTTTGACACATTCAGCTCAAATGTACAATCATGCGCTAAAAACGCATTTAAAGCAATAAAAAGGTGATTATGGCTGTCAAACCTAAACCAAACGTTGTGCACTCAAATCTTTTGCTGTATTTAGTTTATTTTGGCATCCGGATGATGATTCTAGCATGAAATTGCTTGGGCACCTGTTAATTTTTAAGATTTTGACACATTCAGCTCAAATGTACACAATTGCTGATTATGGCTGTCAAATCTAAACCAAACGTTGTGCACTCAAATCTTTTGCTGTATTTAGTTTATTTTGGCATCCGGATGATGATTCTAGCATGAAATTGCTTGGGCACCTGTTAATTTTTAAGATTTTGACACATTCAGCTCAAATGTACAATCATGCGCTAAAAACGCATTTAAAGCAATAAAAAGGTGATTATGGCTGTCAAACCTAAACCAAACGTTGTGCACTCAAATCTTTTGCTGTATTTAGTTTATTTTGGCATCCGGATGATGATTCTAGCATGAAATTGCTTGGGCACCTGTTAATTTTTAAGATTTTGACACATTCAGCTCAAATGTACACAATTGCTGATTATGGCTGTCAAATCTAAACCAAACGTTGTGCACTCAAATCTTTTGCTGTATTTAGTTTATTTTGGCATCCGGATGATGATTGTAGCATGAAATTGCTTGGGCACCTGTTAATTTTTAAGATTTTGACACATTCAGCTCAAATGTACAATCATGCGCTAAAAACGCATTTAAAGCAATAAAAAGGTGATTATGGCTGTCAAACCTAAACCAAACGTTGTGCACTCAAATCTTTTGCTGTATTTAGTTTATTTTGGCATCCGGATGATGATTCTAGCATGAAATTGCTTGGGCACCTGTTAATTTTTAAGATTTTGACACATTCAGCTCAAATGTACACAATTGCTGATTATGGCTGTCAAATCTAAACCAAACGTTGTGCACTCAAATCTTTTGCTGTATTTAGTTTATTTTGGCATCCGGATGATGATTCTAGCATGAAATTGCTTGGGCACCTGTTAATTTTTAAGATTTTGACACATTCAGCTCAAATGTACACAATTGCTGATTATGGCTGTCAAATCTAAACCAAACGTTGTGCACTCAAATCTTTTGCTGTATTTAGTTTATTTTGGCATCCGGATGATGATTCTAGCATGAAATTGCTTGGGCACCTGTTAATTTTTAAGATTTTGACACATTCAGCTCAAATGTACAATCATGCGCTAAAAACGCATTTAAAGCAATAAAAAGGTGATTATGGCTGTCAAACCTAAACCAAACGTTGTGCACTCAAATCTTTTGCTGTATTTAGTTTATTTTGGCATCCGGATGATGATTCTAGCATGAAATTGCTTGGGCACCTGTTAATTTTTAAGATTTTGACACATTCAGCTCAAATGTACACAATTGCTGATTATGGCTGTCAAATCTAAACCAAACGTTGTGCACTCAAATCTTTTGCTGTATTTAGTTTATTTTGGCATCCGGATGATGATTGTAGCATGAAATTGCTTGGGCACCTGTTAATTTTTAAGATTTTGACACATTCAGCTCAAATGTACAATCATGCGCTAAAAACGCATTTAAAGCAATAAAAAGGTGATTATGGCTGTCAAACCTAAACCAAACGTTGTGCACTCAAATCTTTTGCTGTATTTAGTTTATTTTGGCATCCGGATGATGATTCTAGCATGAAATTGCTTGGGCACCTGTTAATTTTTAAGATTTTGACACATTCAGCTCAAATGTACACAATTGCTGATTATGGCTGTCAAATCTAAACCAAACGTTGTGCACTCAAATCTTTTGCTGTATTTAGTTTATTTTGGCATCCGGATGATGATTCTAGCATGAAATTGCTTGGGCACCTGTTAATTTGTAAGATTTTGACACATTCAGCTCAAATGTACACAATTGCTGATTATGGCTGTCAAATCTAAACCAAACGTTGTGCACTCAAATCTTTTGCTGTATTTAGTTTATTTTGGCATCCGGATGATGATTCTAGCATGAAATTGCTTGGGCACCTGTTAATTTTTAAGATTTTGACACATTCAGCTAAAATGTACAATCATGCGCTACAAACGCATTTAAAGCAATAAAAAGGTGATTATGGCTGTCAAACCTAAACCAAACGTTGTGCACTCAAATCTTTTGCTGTATTTAGTTTATTTTGGCATCCGGATGATGATTCTAGCATGAAATTGCTTGGGCACCTGTTAATTTTTAAGATTTTGACACATTCAGCTCAAATGTACACAATTGCTGATTATGGCTGTCAAATCTAAACCAAACGTTGTGCACTCAAATCTTTTGCTGTATTTAGTTTATTTTGGCATCCGGATGATGATTCTAGCATGAAATTGCTTGGGCACCTGTTAATTTTTAAGATTTTGACACATTCAGCTCAAATGTACAATCATGCGCTAAAAACGCATTTAAAGCAATAAAAAGGTGATTATGGCTGTCAAACCTAAACCAAACGTTGTGCACTCAAATCTTTTGCTGTATTTAGTTTATTTTGGCATCCGGATGATGATTCTAGCATGAAATTGCTTGGGCACCTGTTAATTTTTAAGATTTTGACACATTCAGCTCAAATGTACAATCATGCGCTAAAAACGCATTTAAAGCAATAAAAAGGTGATTATGGCTGTCAAACCTAAACCAAACGTTGTGCACTCAAATCTTTTGCTGTATTTAGTTTATTTTGGCATCCGGATGATGATTCTAGCATGAAATTGCTTGGGCACCTGTTAATTTTTAAGATTTTGACACATTCAGCTCAAATGTACACAATTGCTGATTATGGCTGTCAAATCTAAACCAAACGTTGTGCACTCAAATCTTTTGCTGTATTTAGTTTATTTTGGCATCCGGATGATGATTCTAGCATGAAATTGCTTGGGCACCTGTTAATTTTTAAGATTTTGACACATTCAGCTCAAATGTACAATCATGCGCTAAAAACGCATTTAAAGCAATAAAAAGGTGATTATGGCTGTCAAACCTAAACCAAACGTTGTGCACTCAAATCTTTTGCTGTATTTAGTTTATTTTGGCATCCGGATGATGATTCTAGCATGAAATTGCTTGGGCACCTGTTAATTTTTAAGATTTTGACACATTCAGCTCAAATGTACACAATTGCTGATTATGGCTGTCAAATCTAAACCAAACGTTGTGCACTCAAATCTTTTGCTGTATTTAGTTTATTTTGGCATCCGGATGATGATTCTAGCATGAAATTGCTTGGGCACCTGTTAATTTTTAAGATTTTGACACATTCAGCTCAAATGTACAATCATGCGCTAAAAACGCATTTAAAGCAATAAAAAGGTGATTATGGCTGTCAAACCTAAACCAAACGTTGTGCACTCAAATCTTTTGCTGTATTTAGTTTATTTTGGCATCCGGATGATGATTCTAGCATGAAATTGCTTGGGCACCTGTTAATTTTTAAGATTTTGACACATTCAGCTCAAATGTACAATCATGCGCTAAAAACGCATTTAAAGCAATAAAAAGGTGATTATGGCTGTCAAACCTAAACCAAACGTTGTGCACTCAAATCTTTTGCTGTATTTAGTTTATTTTGGCATCCGGATGATGATTCTAGCATGAAATTGCTTGGGCACCTGTTAATTTTTAAGATTTTGACACATTCAGCTCAAATGTACACAATTGCTGATTATGGCTGTCAAATCTAAACCAAACGTTGTGCACTCAAATCTTTTGCTGTATTTAGTTTATTTTGGCATCCGGATGATGATTCTAGCATGAAATTGCTTGGGCACCTGTTAATTTTTAAGATTTTGACACATTCAGCTCAAATGTACAATCATGCGCTAAAAACGCATTTAAAGCAATAAAAAGGTGATTATGGCTGTCAAACCTAAACCAAACGTTGTGCACTCAAATCTTTTGCTGTATTTAGTTTATTTTGGCATCCGGATGATGATTCTAGCATGAAATTGCTTGGGCACCTGTTAATTTTTAAGATTTTGACACATTCAGCTCAAATGTACACAATTGCTGATTATGGCTGTCAAATCTAAACCAAACGTTGTGCACTCAAATCTTTTGCTGTATTTAGTTTATTTTGGCATCCGGATGATGATTCTAGCATGAAATTGCTTGGGCACCTGTTAATTTTTAAGATTTTGACACATTCAGCTCAAATGTACAATCATGCGCTAAAAACGCATTTAAAGCAATAAAAAGGTGATTATGGCTGTCAAACCTAAACCAAACGTTGTGCACTCAAATCTTTTGCTGTATTTAGTTTATTTTGGCATCCGGATGATGATTCTAGCATGAAATTGCTTGGGCACCTGTTAATTTTTAAGATTTTGACACATTCAGCTCAAATGTACACAATTGCTGATTATGGCTGTCAAATCTAAACCAAACGTTGTGCACTCAAATCTTTTGCTGTATTTAGTTTATTTTGGCATCCGGATGATGATTCTAGCATGAAATTGCTTGGGCACCTGTTAATTTTTAAGATTTTGACACATTCAGCTCAAATGTACAATCATGCGCTAAAAACGCATTTAAAGCAATAAAAAGGTGATTATGGCTGTCAAACCTAAACCAAACGTTGTGCACTCAAATCTTTTGCTGTATTTAGTTTATTTTGGCATCCGGATGATGATTCTAGCATGAAATTGCTTGGGCACCTGTTAATTTTTAAGATTTTGACACATTCAGCTCAAATGTACACAATTGCTGATTATGGCTGTCAAATCTAAACCAAACGTTGTGCACTCAAATCTTTTGCTGTATTTAGTTTATTTTGGCATCCGGATGATGATTCTAGCATGAAATTGCTTGGGCACCTGTTAATTTTTAAGATTTTGACACATTCAGCTCAAATGTACACAATTGCTGATTATGGCTGACAAATCTAAACCAAACGTTGTGCACTCAAATCTTTTGCTGTATTTAGTTTATTTTGGCATCCGGATGATGATTCTAGCATGAAATTGCTTGGGCACCTGTTAATTTTTAAGATTTTGACACATTCAGCTAAAATGTACAATCATGCGCTACAAACGCATTTAAAGCAATAAAAAGGTGATTATGGCTGTCAAACCTAAACCAAACGTTGTGCACTCAAATCTTTTGCTGTATTTAGTTTATTTTGGCATCCGGATGATGATTCTAGCATGAAATTGCTTGGGCACCTGTTAATTTTTAAGATTTTGACACATTCAGCTCAAATGTACACAATTGCTGATTATGGCTGTCAAATCTAAACCAAACGTTGTGCACTCAAATCTTTTGCTGTATTTAGTTTATTTTGGCATCCGGATGATGATTCTAGCATGAAATTGCTTGGGCACCTGTTAATTTTTAAGATTTTGACACATTCAGCTCAAATGTACAATCATGCGCTAAAAACGCATTTAAAGCAATAAAAAGGTGATTATGGCTGTCAAACCTAAACCAAACGTTGTGCACTCAAATCTTTTGCTGTATTTAGTTTATTTTGGCATCCGGATGATGATTCTAGCATGAAATTGCTTGGGCACCTGTTAATTTTTAAGATTTTGACACATTCAGCTCAAATGTACACAATTGCTGATTATGGCTGTCAAATCTAAACCAAACGTTGTGCACTCAAATCTTTTGCTGTATTTAGTTTATTTTGGCATCCGGATGATGATTCTAGCATGAAATTGCTTGGGCACCTGTTAATTTTTAAGATTTTGACACATTCAGCTCAAATGTACAATCATGCGCTAAAAACGCATTTAAAGCAATAAAAAGGTGATTATGGCTGTCAAACCTAAACCAAACGTTGTGCACTCAAATCTTTTGCTGTATTTAGTTTATTTTGGCATCCGGATGATGATTCTAGCATGAAATTGCTTGGGCACCTGTTAATTTTTAAGATTTTGACACATTCAGCTCAAATGTACAATCATGCGCTAAAAACGCATTTAAAGCAATAAAAAGGTGATTATGGCTGTCAAACCTAAACCAAACGTTGTGCAATCAAATCTTTTGCTGTATTTAGTTTATTTTGGCATCCGGATGATGATTCTAGCATGAAATTGCTTGGGCACCTGTTAATTTTTAAGATTTTGACACATTCAGCTCAAATGTACACAATTGCTGATTATGGCTGTCAAATCTAAACCAAACGTTGTGCACTCAAATCTTTTGCTGTATTTAGTTTATTTTGGCATCCGGATGATGATTCTAGCATGAAATTGCTTGGGCACCTGTTAATTTTTAAGATTTTGACACATTCAGCTCAAATGTACAATCATGCGCTAAAAACGCATTTAAAGCAATAAAAAGGTGATTATGGCTGTCAAACCTAAACCAAACGTTGTGCACTCAAATCTTTTGCTGTATTTAGTTTATTTTGGCATCCGGATGATGATTCTAGCATGAAATTGCTTGGGCACCTGTTAATTTTTAAGATTTTGACACATTCAGCTCAAATGTACAATCATGCGCTAAAAACGCATTTAAAGCAATAAAAAGGTGATTATGGCTGTCAAACCTAAACCAAACGTTGTGCACTCAAATCTTTTGCTGTATTTAGTTTATTTTGGCATCCGGATGATGATTCTAGCATGAAATTGCTTGGGCACCTGTTAATTTTTAAGATTTTGACACATTCAGCTCAAATGTACACAATTGCTGATTATGGCTGTCAAATCTAAACCAAACGTTGTGCACTCAAATCTTTTGCTGTATTTAGTTTATTTTGGCATCCGGATGATGATTCTAGCATGAAATTGCTTGGGCACCTGTTAATTTTTAAGATTTTGACACATTCAGCTCAAATGTACAATCATGCGCTAAAAACGCATTTAAAGCAATAAAAAGGTGATTATGGCTGTCAAACCTAAACCAAACGTTGTGCACTCAAATCTTTTGCTGTATTTAGTTTATTTTGGCATCCGGATGATGATTCTAGCATGAAATTGCTTGGGCACCTGTTAATTTTTAAGATTTTGACACATTCAGCTCAAATGTACACAATTGCTGATTATGGCTGTCAAATCTAAACCAAACGTTGTGCACTCAAATCTTTTGCTGTATTTAGTTTATTTTGGCATCCGGATGATGATTCTAGCATGAAATTGCTTGGGCACCTGTTAATTTTTAAGATTTTGACACATTCAGCTCAAATGTACAATCATGCGCTAAAAACGCATTTAAAGCAATAAAAAGGTGATTATGGCTGTCAAACCTAAACCAAACGTTGTGCACTCAAATCTTTTGCTGTATTTAGTTTATTTTGGCATCCGGATGATGATTCTAGCATGAAATTGCTTGGGCACCTGTTAATTTTTAAGATTTTGACACATTCAGCTCAAATGTACACAATTGCTGATTATGGCTGTCAAATCTAAACCAAACGTTGTGCACTCAAATCTTTTGCTGTATTTAGTTTATTTTGGCATCCGGATGATGATTCTAGCATGAAATTGCTTGGGCACCTGTTAATTTTTAAGATTTTGACACATTCAGCTCAAATGTACACAATTGCTGATTATGGCTGACAAATCTAAACCAAACGTTGTGCACTCAAATCTTTTGCTGTATTTAGTTTATTTTGGCATCCGGATGATGATTCTAGCATGAAATTGCTTGGGCACCTGTTAATTTTTAAGATTTTGACACATTCAGCTAAAATGTACAATCATGCGCTACAAACGCATTTAAAGCAATAAAAAGGTGATTATGGCTGTCAAACCTAAACCAAACGTTGTGCACTCAAATCTTTTGCTGTATTTAGTTTATTTTGGCATCCGGATGATGATTCTAGCATGAAATTGCTTGGGCACCTGTTAATTTTTAAGATTTTGACACATTCAGCTCAAATGTACACAATTGCTGATTATGGCTGTCAAATCTAAACCAAACGTTGTGCACTCAAATCTTTTGCTGTATTTAGTTTATTTTGGCATCCGGATGATGATTCTAGCATGAAATTGCTTGGGCACCTGTTAATTTTTAAGATTTTGACACATTCAGCTCAAATGTACAATCATGCGCTAAAAACGCATTTAAAGCAATAAAAAGGTGATTATGGCTGTCAAACCTAAACCAAACGTTGTGCACTCAAATCTTTTGCTGTATTTAGTTTATTTTGGCATCCGGATGATGATTCTAGCATGAAATTGCTTGGGCACCTGTTAATTTTTAAGATTTTGACACATTCAGCTCAAATGTACACAATTGCTGATTATGGCTGTCAAATCTAAACCAAACGTTGTGCACTCAAATCTTTTGCTGTATTTAGTTTATTTTGGCATCCGGATGATGATTCTAGCATGAAATTGCTTGGGCACCTGTTAATTTTTAAGATTTTGACACATTCAGCTCAAATGTACAATCATGCGCTAAAAACGCATTTAAAGCAATAAAAAGGTGATTATGGCTGTCAAACCTAAACCAAACGTTGTGCACTCAAATCTTTTGCTGTATTTAGTTTATTTTGGCATCCGGATGATGATTCTAGCATGAAATTGCTTGGGCACCTGTTAATTTTTAAGATTTTGACACATTCAGCTCAAATGTACAATCATGCGCTAAAAACGCATTTAAAGCAATAAAAAGGTGATTATGGCTGTCAAACCTAAACCAAACGTTGTGCAATCAAATCTTTTGCTGTATTTAGTTTATTTTGGCATCCGGATGATGATTCTAGCATGAAATTGCTTGGGCACCTGTTAATTTTTAAGATTTTGACACATTCAGCTCAAATGTACACAATTGCTGATTATGGCTGTCAAATCTAAACCAAACGTTGTGCACTCAAATCTTTTGCTGTATTTAGTTTATTTTGGCATCCGGATGATGATTCTAGCATGAAATTGCTTGGGCACCTGTTAATTTTTAAGATTTTGACACATTCAGCTCAAATGTACAATCATGCGCTAAAAACGCATTTAAAGCAATAAAAAGGTGATTATGGCTGTCAAACCTAAACCAAACGTTGTGCACTCAAATCTTTTGCTGTATTTAGTTTATTTTGGCATCCGGATGATGATTCTAGCATGAAATTGCTTGGGCACCTGTTAATTTTTAAGATTTTGACACATTCAGCTCAAATGTACAATCATGCGCTAAAAACGCATTTAAAGCAATAAAAAGGTGATTATGGCTGTCAAACCTAAACCAAACGTTGTGCACTCAAATCTTTTGCTGTATTTAGTTTATTTTGGCATCCGGATGATGATTCTAGCATGAAATTGCTTGGGCACCTGTTAATTTTTAAGATTTTGACACATTCAGCTCAAATGTACACAATTGCTGATTATGGCTGTCAAATCTAAACCAAACGTTGTGCACTCAAATCTTTTGCTGTATTTAGTTTATTTTGGCATCCGGATGATGATTCTAGCATGAAATTGCTTGGGCACCTGTTAATTTTTAAGATTTTGACACATTCAGCTCAAATGTACAATCATGCGCTAAAAACGCATTTAAAGCAATAAAAAGGTGATTATGGCTGTCAAACCTAAACCAAACGTTGTGCACTCAAATCTTTTGCTGTATTTAGTTTATTTTGGCATCCGGATGATGATTCTAGCATGAAATTGCTTGGGCACCTGTTAATTTTTAAGATTTTGACACATTCAGCTCAAATGTACACAATTGCTGATTATGGCTGTCAAATCTAAACCAAACGTTGTGCACTCAAATCTTTTGCTGTATTTAGTTTATTTTGGCATCCGGATGATGATTCTAGCATGAAATTGCTTGGGCACCTGTTAATTTTTAAGATTTTGACACATTCAGCTCAAATGTACAATCATGCGCTAAAAACGCATTTAAAGCAATAAAAAGGTGATTATGGCTGTCAAACCTAAACCAAACGTTGTGCACTCAAATCTTTTGCTGTATTTAGTTTATTTTGGCATCCGGATGATGATTCTAGCATGAAATTGCTTGGGCACCTGTTAATTTTTAAGATTTTGACACATTCAGCTCAAATGTACACAATTGCTGATTATGGCTGTCAAATCTAAACCAAACGTTGTGCACTCAAATCTTTTGCTGTATTTAGTTTATTTTGGCATCCGGATGATGATTCTAGCATGAAATTGCTTGGGCACCTGTTAATTTTTAAGATTTTGACACATTCAGCTCAAATGTACAATCATGCGCTAAAAACGCATTTAAAGCAATAAAAAGGTGATTATGGCTGTCAAACCTAAACCAAACGTTGTGCACTCAAATCTTTTGCTGTATTTAGTTTATTTTGGCATCCGGATGATGATTCTAGCATGAAATTGCTTGGGCACCTGTTAATTTTTAAGATTTTGACACATTCAGCTCAAATGTACAATCATGCGCTAAAAACGCATTTAAAGCAATAAAAAGGTGATTATGGCTGTCAAACCTAAACCAAACGTTGTGCAATCAAATCTTTTGCTGTATTTAGTTTATTTTGGCATCCGGATGATGATTCTAGCATGAAATTGCTTGGGCACCTGTTAATTTTTAAGATTTTGACACATTCAGCTCAAATGTACACAATTGCTGATTATGGCTGTCAAATCTAAACCAAACGTTGTGCACTCAAATCTTTTGCTGTATTTAGTTTATTTTGGCATCCGGATGATGATTCTAGCATGAAATTGCTTGGGCACCTGTTAATTTTTAAGATTTTGACACATTCAGCTCAAATGTACAATCATGCGCTAAAAACGCATTTAAAGCAATAAAAAGGTGATTATGGCTGTCAAACCTAAACCAAACGTTGTGCACTCAAATCTTTTGCTGTATTTAGTTTATTTTGGCATCCGGATGATGATTCTAGCATGAAATTGCTTGGGCACCTGTTAATTTTTAAGATTTTGACACATTCAGCTCAAATGTACAATCATGCGCTAAAAACGCATTTAAAGCAATAAAAAGGTGATTATGGCTGTCAAACCTAAACCAAACGTTGTGCACTCAAATCTTTTGCTGTATTTAGTTTATTTTGGCATCCGGATGATGATTCTAGCATGAAATTGCTTGGGCACCTGTTAATTTTTAAGATTTTGACACATTCAGCTCAAATGTACACAATTGCTGATTATGGCTGTCAAATCTAAACCAAACGTTGTGCACTCAAATCTTTTGCTGTATTTAGTTTATTTTGGCATCCGGATGATGATTCTAGCATGAAATTGCTTGGGCACCTGTTAATTTTTAAGATTTTGACACATTCAGCTCAAATGTACAATCATGCGCTAAAAACGCATTTAAAGCAATAAAAAGGTGATTATGGCTGTCAAACCTAAACCAAACGTTGTGCACTCAAATCTTTTGCTGTATTTAGTTTATTTTGGCATCCGGATGATGATTCTAGCATGAAATTGCTTGGGCACCTGTTAATTTTTAAGATTTTGACACATTCAGCTCAAATGTACACAATTGCTGATTATGGCTGTCAAATCTAAACCAAACGTTGTGCACTCAAATCTTTTGCTGTATTTAGTTTATTTTGGCATCCGGATGATGATTCTAGCATGAAATTGCTTGGGCACCTGTTAATTTTTAAGATTTTGACACATTCAGCTCAAATGTACACAATTGCTGATTATGGCTGTCAAATCTAAACCAAACGTTGTGCACTCAAATCTTTTGCTGTATTTAGTTTATTTTGGCATCCGGATGATGATTCTAGCATGAAATTGCTTGGACACCTGTTAATTTTTAAGATTTTGACACATTCAGCTCAAATGTACACAATTGCTGATTATGGCTGTCAAATCTAAACCAAACGTTGTGCACTCAAATCTTTTGCTGTATTTTGTTTATTTTGGCATCCGGATTATGATTCTAGCATGAAATTGCTTGGGCACCTGTTAATTTTTAAGATTTTGACACATTCAGCTCAAATGTACAATCATGCGCTAAAAACGCATTTAAAGCAATAAAAAGGTGATTATGGCTGTCAAACCTAAACCAAACGTTGTGCACTCAAATCTTTTGCTGTATTTAGTTTATTTTGGCATCCGGATGATGATTCTAGCATGAAATTGCTTGGGCACCTGTTAATTTTTAAGATTTTGACACATTCAGCTCAAATGTACACAATTGCTGATTATGGCTGTCAAATCTAAACCAAACGTTGTGCACTCAAATCTTTTGCTGTATTTAGTTTATTTTGGCATCCGGATGATGATTCTAGCATGAAATTGCTTGGGCACCTGTTAATTTTTAAGATTTTGACACATTCAGCTCAAATGTACAATCATGCGCTAAAAACGCATTTAAAGCAATAAAAAGGTGATTATGGCTGTCAAACCTAAACCAAACGTTGTGCACTCAAATCTTTTGCTGTATTTAGTTTATTTTGGCATCCGGATGATGATTCTAGCATGAAATTGCTTGGGCACCTGTTAATTTTTAAGATTTTGACACATTCAGCTCAAATGTACACAATTGCTGATTATGGCTGTCAAATCTAAACCAAACGTTGTGCACTCAAATCTTTTGCTGTATTTAGTTTATTTTGGCATCCGGATGATGATTCTAGCATGAAATTGCTTGGGCACCTGTTAATTTTTAAGATTTTGACACATTCAGCTCAAATGTACAATCATGCGCTAAAAACGCATTTAAAGCAATAAAAAGGTGATTATGGCTGTCAAACCTAAACCAAACGTTGTGCACTCAAATCTTTTGCTGTATTTAGTTTATTTTGGCATCCGGATGATGATTCTAGCATGAAATTGCTTGGGCACCTGTTAATTTTTAAGATTTTGACACATTCAGCTCAAATGTACACAATTGCTGATTATGGCTGTCAAATCTAAACCAAACGTTGTGCACTCAAATCTTTTGCTGTATTTAGTTTATTTTGGCATCCGGATGATGATTCTAGCATGAAATTGCTTGGGCACCTGTTAATTTTTAAGATTTTGACACATTCAGCTCAAATGTACACAATTGCTGATTATGGCTGTCAAATCTAAACCAAACGTTGTGCACTCAAATCTTTTGCTGTATTTAGTTTATTTTGGCATCCGGATGATGATTCTAGCATGAAATTGCTTGGGCACCTGTTAATTTTTAAGATTTTGACACATTCAGCTCAAATGTACACAATTGCTGATTATGGCTGTCAAATCTAAACCAAACGTTGTGCACTCAAATCTTTTGCTGTATTTAGTTTATTTTGGCATCCGGATGATGATTCTAGCATGAAATTGCTTGGGCACCTGTTAATTTTTAAGATTTTGACACATTCAGCTCAAATGTACAATCATGCGCTAAAAACGCATTTAAAGCAATAAAAAGGTGATTATGGCTGTCAAACCTAAACCAAACGTTGTGCACTCAAATCTTTTGCTGTATTTAGTTTATTTTGGCATCCGGATGATGATTCTAGCATGAAATTGCTTGGGCACCTGTTAATTTTTAAGATTTTGACACATTCAGCTCAAATGTACAATCATGCGCTAAAAACGCATTTAAAGCAATAAAAAGGTGATTATGGCTGTCAAACCTAAACCAAACGTTGTGCAATCAAATCTTTTGCTGTATTTAGTTTATTTTGGCATCCGGATGATGATTCTAGCATGAAATTGCTTGGGCACCTGTTAATTTTTAAGATTTTGACACATTCAGCTCAAATGTACACAATTGCTGATTATGGCTGTCAAATCTAAACCAAACGTTGTGCACTCAAATCTTTTGCTGTATTTAGTTTATTTTGGCATCCGGATGATGATTCTAGCATGAAATTGCTTGGGCACCTGTTAATTTTTAAGATTTTGACACATTCAGCTCAAATGTACAATCATGCGCTAAAAACGCATTTAAAGCAATAAAAAGGTGATTATGGCTGTCAAACCTAAACCAAACGTTGTGCACTCAAATCTTTTGCTGTATTTAGTTTATTTTGGCATCCGGATGATGATTCTAGCATGAAATTGCTTGGGCACCTGTTAATTTTTAAGATTTTGACACATTCAGCTCAAATGTACAATCATGCGCTAAAAACGCATTTAAAGCAATAAAAAGGTGATTATGGCTGTCAAACCTAAACCAAACGTTGTGCACTCAAATCTTTTGCTGTATTTAGTTTATTTTGGCATCCGGATGATGATTCTAGCATGAAATTGCTTGGGCACCTGTTAATTTTTAAGATTTTGACACATTCAGCTCAAATGTACACAATTGCTGATTATGGCTGTCAAATCTAAACCAAACGTTGTGCACTCAAATCTTTTGCTGTATTTAGTTTATTTTGGCATCCGGATGATGATTCTAGCATGAAATTGCTTGGGCACCTGTTAATTTTTAAGATTTTGACACATTCAGCTCAAATGTACAATCATGCGCTAAAAACGCATTTAAAGCAATAAAAAGGTGATTATGGCTGTCAAACCTAAACCAAACGTTGTGCACTCAAATCTTTTGCTGTATTTAGTTTATTTTGGCATCCGGATGATGATTCTAGCATGAAATTGCTTGGGCACCTGTTAATTTTTAAGATTTTGACACATTCAGCTCAAATGTACACAATTGCTGATTATGGCTGTCAAATCTAAACCAAACGTTGTGCACTCAAATCTTTTGCTGTATTTAGTTTATTTTGGCATCCGGATGATGATTCTAGCATGAAATTGCTTGGGCACCTGTTAATTTTTAAGATTTTGACACATTCAGCTCAAATGTACACAATTGCTGATTATGGCTGTCAAATCTAAACCAAACGTTGTGCACTCAAATCTTTTGCTGTATTTAGTTTATTTTGGCATCCGGATGATGATTCTAGCATGAAATTGCTTGGACACCTGTTAATTTTTAAGATTTTGACACATTCAGCTCAAATGTACACAATTGCTGATTATGGCTGTCAAATCTAAACCAAACGTTGTGCACTCAAATCTTTTGCTGTATTTTGTTTATTTTGGCATCCGGATTATGATTCTAGCATGAAATTGCTTGGGCACCTGTTAATTTTTAAGATTTTGACACATTCAGCTCAAATGTACAATCATGCGCTAAAAACGCATTTAAAGCAATAAAAAGGTGATTATGGCTGTCAAACCTAAACCAAACGTTGTGCACTCAAATCTTTTGCTGTATTTAGTTTATTTTGGCATCCGGATGATGATTCTAGCATGAAATTGCTTGGGCACCTGTTAATTTTTAAGATTTTGACACATTCAGCTCAAATGTACACAATTGCTGATTATGGCTGTCAAATCTAAACCAAACGTTGTGCACTCAAATCTTTTGCTGTATTTAGTTTATTTTGGCATCCGGATGATGATTCTAGCATGAAATTGCTTGGGCACCTGTTAATTTTTAAGATTTTGACACATTCAGCTCAAATGTACAATCATGCGCTAAAAACGCATTTAAAGCAATAAAAAGGTGATTATGGCTGTCAAACCTAAACCAAACGTTGTGCACTCAAATCTTTTGCTGTATTTAGTTTATTTTGGCATCCGGATGATGATTCTAGCATGAAATTGCTTGGGCACCTGTTAATTTTTAAGATTTTGACACATTCAGCTCAAATGTACACAATTGCTGATTATGGCTGTCAAATCTAAACCAAACGTTGTGCACTCAAATCTTTTGCTGTATTTAGTTTATTTTGGCATCCGGATGATGATTCTAGCATGAAATTGCTTGGGCACCTGTTAATTTTTAAGATTTTGACACATTCAGCTCAAATGTACAATCATGCGCTAAAAACGCATTTAAAGCAATAAAAAGGTGATTATGGCTGTCAAACCTAAACCAAACGTTGTGCACTCAAATCTTTTGCTGTATTTAGTTTATTTTGGCATCCGGATGATGATTCTAGCATGAAATTGCTTGGGCACCTGTTAATTTTTAAGATTTTGACACATTCAGCTCAAATGTACACAATTGCTGATTATGGCTGTCAAATCTAAACCAAACGTTGTGCACTCAAATCTTTTGCTGTATT
Source organism: Festucalex cinctus (assembly GCF_051991245.1). NCBI lineage: Eukaryota > Metazoa > Chordata > Actinopteri > Syngnathiformes > Syngnathidae > Festucalex > Festucalex cinctus. The sequence goes on along the minus strand of NW_027520283.1, from coordinate 272,710 downwards.
TAGTTTATTTTGGCATCCGGATGATGATTCTAGCATGAAATTGCTTGGGCACCTGTTAATTTTTAAGATTTTGACACATTCAGCTCAAATGTACACAATTGCTGATTATGGCTGTCAAATCTAAACCAAACGTTGTGCACTCAAATCTTTTGCTGTATTTAGTTTATTTTGGCATCCGGATGATGATTCTAGCATGAAATTGCTTGGGCACCTGTTAATTTTTAAGATTTTGACACATTCAGCTCAAATGTACACAATTGCTGATTATGGCTGTCAAATCTAAACCAAACGTTGTGCACTCAAATCTTTTGCTGTATTTAGTTTATTTTGGCATCCGGATGATGATTCTAGCATGAAATTGCTTGGGCACCTGTTAATTTTTAAGATTTTGACACATTCAGCTCAAATGTACAATCATGCGCTAAAAACGCATTTAAAGCAATAAAAAGGTGATTATGGCTGTCAAACCTAAACCAAACGTTGTGCACTCAAATCTTTTGCTGTATTTAGTTTATTTTGGCATCCGGATGATGATTCTAGCATGAAATTGCTTGGGCACCTGTTAATTTTTAAGATTTTGACACATTCAGCTCAAATGTACAATCATGCGCTAAAAACGCATTTAAAGCAATAAAAAGGTGATTATGGCTGTCAAACCTAAACCAAACGTTGTGCACTCAAATCTTTTGCTGTATTTAGTTTATTTTGGCATCCGGATGATGATTCTAGCATGAAATTGCTTGGGCACCTGTTAATTTTTAAGATTTTGACACATTCAGCTCAAATGTACACAATTGCTGATTATGGCTGTCAAATCTAAACCAAACGTTGTGCACTCAAATCTTTTGCTGTATTTAGTTTATTTTGGCATCCGGATGATGATTCTAGCATGAAATTGCTTGGGCACCTGTTAATTTTTAAGATTTTGACACATTCAGCTCAAATGTACAATCATGCGCTAAAAAACGCATTTAAAGCAATAAAAAGGTGATTATGGCTGTCAAACCTAAACCAAACGTTGTGCACTCAAATCTTTTGCTGTATTTAGTTTATTTTGGCATCCGGATGATGATTCTAGCATGAAATTGCTTGGGCACCTGTTAATTTTTAAGATTTTGACACATTCAGCTCAAATGTACAATCATGCGCTAAAAACGCATTTAAAGCAATAAAAAGGTGATTATGGCTGTCAAACCTAAACCAAACGTTGTGCACTCAAATCTTTTGCTGTATTTAGTTTATTTTGGCATCCGGATGATGATTCTAGCATGAAATTGCTTGGGCACCTGTTAATTTTTAAGATTTTGACACATTCAGCTCAAATGTACACAATTGCTGATTATGGCTGTCAAATCTAAACCAAACGTTGTGCACTCAAATCTTTTGCTGTATTTAGTTTATTTTGGCATCCGGATGATGATTCTAGCATGAAATTGCTTGGGCACCTGTTAATTTTTAAGATTTTGACACATTCAGCTCAAATGTACAATCATGCGCTAAAAACGCATTTAAAGCAATAAAAAGGTGATTATGGCTGTCAAACCTAAACCAAACGTTGTGCACTCAAATCTTTTGCTGTATTTAGTTTATTTTGGCATCCGGATGATGATTCTAGCATGAAATTGCTTGGGCACCTGTTAATTTTTAAGATTTTGACACATTCAGCTCAAATGTACAATCATGCGCTAAAAACGCATTTAAAGCAATAAAAAGGTGATTATGGCTGTCAAACCTAAACCAAACGTTGTGCACTCAAATCTTTTGCTGTATTTAGTTTATTTTGGCATCCGGATGATGATTCTAGCATGAAATTGCTTGGGCACCTGTTAATTTTTAAGATTTTGACACATTCAGCTCAAATGTACACAATTGCTGATTATGGCTGTCAAATCTAAACCAAACGTTGTGCACTCAAATCTTTTGCTGTATTTAGTTTATTTTGGCATCCGGATGATGATTCTAGCATGAAATTGCTTGGGCACCTGTTAATTTTTAAGATTTTGACACATTCAGCTCAAATGTACACAATTGCTGATTATGGCTGTCAAATCTAAACCAAACGTTGTGCACTCAAATCTTTTGCTGTATTTAGTTTATTTTGGCATCCGGATGATGATTCTAGCATGAAATTGCTTGGGCACCTGTTAATTTTTAAGATTTTGACACATTCAGCTCAAATGTACAATCATGCGCTAAAAACGCATTTAAAGCAATAAAAAGGTGATTATGGCTGTCAAATCTAAACCAAACGTTGTGCACTCAAATCTTTTGCTGTATTTAGTTTATTTTGGCATCCGGATGATGATTCTAGCATGAAATTGCTTGGGCACCTGTTAATTTTTAAGATTTTGACACATTCAGCTCAAATGTACACAATTGCTGATTATGGCTGTCAAATCTAAACCAAACGTTGTGCACTCAAATCTTTTGCTGTATTTAGTTTATTTTGGCATCCGGATGATGATTCTAGCATGAAATTGCTTGGGCACCTGTTAATTTTTAAGATTTTGACACATTCAGCTCAAATGTACAATCATGCGCTAAAAACGCATTTAAAGCAATAAAAAGGTGATTATGGCTGTCAAACCTAAACCAAACGTTGTGCACTCAAATCTTTTGCTGTATTTAGTTTATTTTGGCATCCGGATGATGATTCTAGCATGAAATTGCTTGGGCACCTGTTAATTTTTAAGATTTTGACACATTCAGCTCAAATGTACACAATTGCTGATTATGGCTGTCAAATCTAAACCAAACGTTGTGCACTCAAATCTTTTGCTGTATTTAGTTTATTTTGGCATCCGGATGATGATTCTAGCATGAAATTGCTTGGGCACCTGTTAATTTTTAAGATTTTGACACATTCAGCTCAAATGTACAATCATGCGCTAAAAATGCATTTAAAGCAATAAAAAGGTGATTATGGCTGTCAAACCTAAACCAAACGTTGTGCACTCAAATCTTTTGCTGTATTTAGTTTATTTTGGCATCCGGATGATGATTCTAGCATGAAATTGCTTGGGCACCTGTTAATTTTTAAGATTTTGACACATTCAGCTAAAATGTACACAATTGCTGATTATGGCTGTCAAATCTAAACCAAACGTTGTGCACTCAAATCTTTTGCTGTATTTAGTTTATTTTGGCATCCGGATGATGATTCTAGCATGAAATTGCTTGGGCACCTGTTAATTTTTAAGATTTTGACACATTCAGCTCAAATGTACAATCATGCGCTAAAAACGCATTTATAGCAATAAAAAGGTGATTATGGCTGTCAAACCTAAACCAAACGTTGTGCACTCAAATCTTTTGCTGTATTTAGTTTATTTTGGCATCCGGATGATGATTCTAGCATGAAATTGCTTGGGCACCTGTTAATTTTTAAGATTTTGACACATTCAGCTCAAATGTACAATCATGCGCTAAAAACGCATTTAAAGCAATAAAAAGGCGATTATGGCTGTCAAACCTAAACCAAACGTTGTGCACTCAAATCTTTTGCTGTATTTAGTTTATTTTGGCATCCGGATGATGATTCTAGCATGAAATTGCTTGGGCACCTGTTAATTTTTAAGATTTTGACACATTCAGCTCAAATGTACACAATTGCTGATTATGGCTGTCAAATCTAAACCAAACGTTGTGCACTCAAATCTTTTGCTGTATTTAGTTTATTTTGGCATCCGGATGATGATTCTAGCATGAAATTGCTTGGGCACCTGTTAATTTTTAAGATTTTGACACATTCAGCTCAAATGTACAATCATGCGCTAAAAACGCATTTAAAGCAATAAAAAGGTGATTATGGCTGTCAAACCTAAACCAAACGTTGTGCACTCAAATCTTTTGCTGTATTTAGTTTATTTTGGCATCCGGATGATGATTCTAGCATGAAATTGCTTGGGCACCTGTTAATTTTTAAGATTTTGACACATTCAGCTCAAATGTACAATCATGCGCTAAAAACGCATTTAAAGCAATAAAAAGGTGATTATGGCTGTCAAACCTAAACCAAACGTTGTGCACTCAAATCTTTTGCTGTATTTAGTTTATTTTGGCATCCGGATGATGATTCTAGCATGAAATTGCTTGGGCACCTGTTAATTTTTAAGATTTTGACACATTCAGCTCAAATGTACACAATTGCTGATTATGGCTGTCAAATCTAAACCAAACGTTGTGCACTCAAATCTTTTGCTGTATTTAGTTTATTTTGGCATCCGGATGATGATTCTAGCATGAAATTGCTTGGGCACCTGTTAATTTTTAAGATTTTGACACATTCAGCTCAAATGTACAATCATGCGCTAAAAAACGCATTTAAAGCAATAAAAAGGTGATTATGGCTGTCAAACCTAAACCAAACGTTGTGCACTCAAATCTTTTGCTGTATTTAGTTTATTTTGGCATCCGGATGATGATTCTAGCATGAAATTGCTTGGGCACCTGTTAATTTTTAAGATTTTGACACATTCAGCTCAAATGTACACAATTGCTGATTATGGCTGTCAAATCTAAACCAAACGTTGTGCACTCAAATCTTTTGCTGTATTTAGTTTATTTTGGCATCCGGATGATGATTCTAGCATGAAATTGCTTGGGCACCTGTTAATTTTTAAGATTTTGACACATTCAGCTCAAATGTACACAATTGCTGATTATGGCTGTCAAATCTAAACCAAACGTTGTGCACTCAAATCTTTTGCTGTATTTAGTTTATTTTGGCATCCGGATGATGATTCTAGCATGAAATTGCTTGGGCACCTGTTAATTTTTAAGATTTTGACACATTCAGCTCAAATGTACAATCATGCGCTAAAAACGCATTTAAAGCAATAAAAAGGTGATTATGGCTGTCAAATCTAAACCAAACGTTGTGCACTCAAATCTTTTGCTGTATTTAGTTTATTTTGGCATCCGGATGATGATTCTAGCATGAAATTGCTTGGGCACCTGTTAATTTTTAAGATTTTGACACATTCAGCTCAAATGTACACAATTGCTGATTATGGCTGTCAAATCTAAACCAAACGTTGTGCACTCAAATCTTTTGCTGTATTTAGTTTATTTTGGCATCCGGATGATGATTCTAGCATGAAATTGCTTGGGCACCTGTTAATTTTTAAGATTTTGACACATTCAGCTCAAATGTACAATCATGCGCTAAAAACGCATTTAAAGCAATAAAAAGGTGATTATGGCTGTCAAACCTAAACCAAACGTTGTGCACTCAAATCTTTTGCTGTATTTAGTTTATTTTGGCATCCGGATGATGATTCTAGCATGAAATTGCTTGGGCACCTGTTAATTTTTAAGATTTTGACACATTCAGCTCAAATGTACACAATTGCTGATTATGGCTGTCAAATCTAAACCAAACGTTGTGCACTCAAATCTTTTGCTGTATTTAGTTTATTTTGGCATCCGGATGATGATTCTAGCATGAAATTGCTTGGGCACCTGTTAATTTTTAAGATTTTGACACATTCAGCTCAAATGTACAATCATGCGCTAAAAATGCATTTAAAGCAATAAAAAGGTGATTATGGCTGTCAAACCTAAACCAAACGTTGTGCACTCAAATCTTTTGCTGTATTTAGTTTATTTTGGCATCCGGATGATGATTCTAGCATGAAATTGCTTGGGCACCTGTTAATTTTTAAGATTTTGACACATTCAGCTAAAATGTACACAATTGCTGATTATGGCTGTCAAATCTAAACCAAACGTTGTGCACTCAAATCTTTTGCTGTATTTAGTTTATTTTGGCATCCGGATGATGATTCTAGCATGAAATTGCTTGGGCACCTGTTAATTTTTAAGATTTTGACACATTCAGCTCAAATGTACAATCATGCGCTAAAAACGCATTTATAGCAATAAAAAGGTGATTATGGCTGTCAAACCTAAACCAAACGTTGTGCACTCAAATCTTTTGCTGTATTTAGTTTATTTTGGCATCCGGATGATGATTCTAGCATGAAATTGCTTGGGCACCTGTTAATTTTTAAGATTTTGACACATTCAGCTCAAATGTACAATCATGCGCTAAAAACGCATTTAAAGCAATAAAAAGGCGATTATGGCTGTCAAACCTAAACCAAACGTTGTGCACTCAAATATTTTGCTGTATTTAGTTTATTTTGGCATCCGGATGATGATTCTAGCATGAAATTGCTTGGGCACCTGTTAATTTTTAAGATTTTGACACATTCAGCTCAAATGTACACAATTGCTGATTATGGCTGTCAAATCTAAACCAAACGTTGTGCACTCAAATCTTTTGCTGTATTTAGTTTATTTTGGCATCCGGATGATGATTCTAGCATGAAATTGCTTGGGCACCTGTTAATTTTTAAGATTTTGACACATTCAGCTCAAATGTACAATCATGCGCTAAAAACGCATTTAAAGCAATAAAAAGGTGATTATGGCTGTCAAACCTAAACCAAACGTTGTGCACTCAAATCTTTTGCTGTATTTAGTTTATTTTGGCATCCGGATGATGATTCTAGCATGAAATTGCTTGGGCACCTGTTAATTTTTAAGATTTTGACACATTCAGCTCAAATGTACAATCATGCGCTAAAAACGCATTTAAAGCAATAAAAAGGTGATTATGGCTGTCAAACCTAAACCAAACGTTGTGCACTCAAATCTTTTGCTGTATTTAGTTTATTTTGGCATCCGGATGATGATTCTAGCATGAAATTGCTTGGGCACCTGTTAATTTTTAAGATTTTGACACATTCAGCTCAAATGTACACAATTGCTGATTATGGCTGTCAAATCTAAACCAAACGTTGTGCACTCAAATCTTTTGCTGTATTTAGTTTATTTTGGCATCCGGATGATGATTCTAGCATGAAATTGCTTGGGCACCTGTTAATTTTTAAGATTTTGACACATTCAGCTCAAATGTACAATCATGCGCTAAAAAACGCATTTAAAGCAATAAAAAGGTGATTATGGCTGTCAAACCTAAACCAAACGTTGTGCACTCAAATCTTTTGCTGTATTTAGTTTATTTTGGCATCCGGATGATGATTCTAGCATGAAATTGCTTGGGCACCTGTTAATTTTTAAGATTTTGACACATTCAGCTCAAATGTACACAATTGCTGATTATGGCTGTCAAATCTAAACCAAACGTTGTGCACTCAAATCCTTTGCTGTATTTAGTTTATTTTGGCATCCGGATGATGATTCTAGCATGAAAATGCTTGGGCACCTGTTTATTTTTAAGATTTTGACACATTCAGCTCAAATGTACAATCATGCGCTAAAAACGCATTTAAAGCAATAAAAAGGTGATTATGGCTGTCAAACCTAAACCAAACGTTGTGCACTCAAATCTTTTGCTGTATTTAGTTTATTTTGGCATCCGGATGATGATTCTAGCATGAAATTGCTTGGGCACCTGTTAATTTTTAAGATTTTGACACATTCAGCTCAAATGTACACAATTGCTGATTATGGCTGTCAAATCTAAACCAAACGTTGTGCACTCAAATCTTTTGCTGTATTTAGTTTATTTTGGCATCCGGATGATGATTCTAGCATGAAATTGCTTGGGCACCTGTTAATTTTTAAGATTTTGACACATTCAGCTCAAATGTACACAATTACTGATTATGGCTGTCAAATCTAAACCAAACGTTGTGCACTCAAATCTTTTGCTGTATTTAGTTTATTTTGGCATCCGGATGATGATTCTAGCATGAAATTGCTTGGGCACCTGTTAATTTTTAAGATTTTGACACATTCAGCTCAAATGTACACAATTGCTGATTATGGCTGTCAAATCTAAACCAAACGTTGTGCACTCAAATCTTTTGCTGTATTTAGTTTATTTTGGCATCCGGATGATGATTCTAGCATGAAATTGCTTGGGCACCTGTTAATTTTTAAGATTTTGACACATTCAGCTCAAATGTACACAATTGCTGATTATGGCTGTCAAATCTAAACCAAACGTTGTGCACTCAAATCTTTTGCTGTATTTAGTTTATTTTGGCATCCGGATGATGATTCTAGCATGAAATTGCTTGGGCACCTGTTAATTTTTAAGATTTTGACACATTCAGCTCAAATGTACAATCATGCGCTAAAAACGCATTTAAAGCAATAAAAAGGTGATTATGGCTGTCAAACCTAAACCAAACGTTGTGCACTCAAATCTTTTGCTGTATTTAGTTTATTTTGGCATCCGGATGATGATTCTAGCATGAAATTGCTTGGGCACCTGTTAATTTTTAAGATTTTGACACATTCAGCTCAAATGTACACAATTGCTGATTATGGCTGTCAAATCTAAACCAAACGTTGTGCACTCAAATCTTTTGCTGTATTTAGTTTATTTTGGCATCCGGATGATGATTCTAGCATGAAATTGCTTGGGCACCTGTTAATTTTTAAGATTTTGACACATTCAGCTCAAATGTACAATCATGCGCTAAAAATGCATTTAAAGCAATAAAAAGGTGATTATGGCTGTCAAACCTAAACCAAACGTTGTGCACTCAAATCTTTTGCTGTATTTAGTTTATTTTGGCATCCGGATGATGATTCTAGCATGAAATTGCTTGGGCACCTGTTAATTTTTAAGATTTTGACACATTCAGCTAAAATGTACACAATTGCTGATTATGGCTGTCAAATCTAAACCAAACGTTGTGCACTCAAATCTTTTGCTGTATTTAGTTTATTTTGGCATCCGGATGATGATTCTAGCATGAAATTGCTTGGGCACCTGTTAATTTTTAAGATTTTGACACATTCAGCTCAAATGTACAATCATGCGCTAAAAACGCATTTATAGCAATAAAAAGGTGATTATGGCTGTCAAACCTAAACCAAACGTTGTGCACTCAAATCTTTTGCTGTATTTAGTTTATTTTGGCATCCGGATGATGATTCTAGCATGAAATTGCTTGGGCACCTGTTAATTTTTAAGATTTTGACACATTCAGCTCAAATGTACAATCATGCGCTAAAAACGCATTTAAAGCAATAAAAAGGCGATTATGGCTGTCAAACCTAAACCAAACGTTGTGCACTCAAATCTTTTGCTGTATTTAGTTTATTTTGGCATCCGGATGATGATTCTAGCATGAAATTGCTTGGGCACCTGTTAATTTTTAAGATTTTGACACATTCATCTCAAATGTACACAATTGCTGATTATGGCTGTCAAATCTAAACCAAACGTTGTGCACTCAAATCTTTTGCTGTATTTAGTTTATTTTGGCATCCGGATGATGATTCTAGCATGAAATTGCTTGGGCACCTGTTAATTTTTAAGATTTTGACACATTCAGCTCAAATGTACAATCATGCGCTAAAAACGCATTTAAAGCAATAAAAAGGTGATTATGGCTGTCAAACCTAAACCAAACGTTGTGCACTCAAATCTTTTGCTGTATTTAGTTTATTTTGGCATCCGGATGATGATTCTAGCATGAAATTGCTTGGGCACCTGTTAATTTTTAAGATTTTGACACATTCAGCTCAAATGTACAATCATGCGCTAAAAACGCATTTAAAGCAATAAAAAGGTGATTATGGCTGTCAAACCTAAACCAAACGTTGTGCACTCAAATCTTTTGCTGTATTTAGTTTATTTTGGCATCCGGATGATGATTCTAGCATGAAATTGCTTGGGCACCTGTTAATTTTTAAGATTTTGACACATTCAGCTCAAATGTACACAATTGCTGATTATGGCTGTCAAATCTAAACCAAACGTTGTGCACTCAAATCTTTTGCTGTATTTAGTTTATTTTGGCATCCGGATGATGATTCTAGCATGAAATTGCTTGGGCACCTGTTAATTTTTAAGATTTTGACACATTCAGCTCAAATGTACAATCATGCGCTAAAAAACGCATTTAAAGCAATAAAAAGGTGATTATGGCTGTCAAACCTAAACCAAACGTTGTGCACTCAAATCTTTTGCTGTATTTAGTTTATTTTGGCATCCGGATGATGATTCTAGCATGAAATTGCTTGGGCACCTGTTAATTTTTAAGATTTTGACACATTCAGCTCAAATGTACAATCATGCGCTAAAAACGCATTTAAAGCAATAAAAAGGTGATTATGGCTGTCAAACCTAAACCAAACGTTGTGCACTCAAATCTTTTGCTGTATTTAGTTTATTTTGGCATCCGGATGATGATTCTAGCATGAAATTGCTTGGGCACCTGTTAATTTTTAAGATTTTGACACATTCAGCTCAAATGTACACAATTGCTGATTATGGCTGTCAAATCTAAACCAAACGTTGTGCACTCAAATCTTTTGCTGTATTTAGTTTATTTTGGCATCCGGATGATGATTCTAGCATGAAATTGCTTGGGCACCTGTTAATTTTTAAGATTTTGACACATTCAGCTCAAATGTACAATCATGCGCTAAAAACGCATTTAAAGCAATAAAAAGGTGATTATGGCTGTCAAACCTAAACCAAACGTTGTGCACTCAAATCTTTTGCTGTATTTAGTTTATTTTGGCATCCGGATGATGATTCTAGCATGAAATTGCTTGGGCACCTGTTAATTTTTAAGATTTTGACACATTCAGCTCAAATGTACACAATTGCTGATTATGGCTGTCAAATCTAAACCAAACGTTGTGCACTCAAATCCTTTGCTGTATTTAGTTTATTTTGGCATCCGGATGATGATTCTAGCATGAAAATGCTTGGGCACCTGTTTATTTTTAAGATTTTGACACATTCAGCTCAAATGTACAATCATGCGCTAAAAACGCATTTAAAGCAATAAAAAGGTGATTATGGCTGTCAAACCTAAACCAAACGTTGTGCACTCAAATCTTTTGCTGTATTTAGTTTATTTTGGCATCCGGATGATGATTCTAGCATGAAATTGCTTGGGCACCTGTTAATTTTTAAGATTTTGACACATTCAGCTCAAATGTACACAATTGCTGATTATGGCTGTCAAATCTAAACCAAACGTTGTGCACTCAAATCTTTTGCTGTATTTAGTTTATTTTGGCATCCGGATTATGATTCTAGCATGAAATTGCTTGGGCACCTGTTAATTTTTAAGATTTTGACACATTCAGCTCAAATGTACAATCATGCGCTAAAAACGCATTTAAAGCAATAAAAAGGTGATTATGGCTGTCAAACCTAAACCAAACGTTGTGCACTCAAATCTTTTGCTGTATTTAGTTTATTTTGGCATCCGGATGATGATTCTAGCATGAAATTGCTTGGGCACCTGTTAATTTTTAAGATTTTGACACATTCAGCTCAAATGTACACAATTGCTGATTATGGCTGTCAAATCTAAACCAAACGTTGTGCACTCAAATCTTTTGCTGTATTTAGTTTATTTTGGCATCCGGATGATGATTCTAGCATGAAATTGCTTGGGCACCTGTTAATTTTTAAGATTTTGACACATTCAGCTCAAATGTACAATCATGCGCTAAAAATGCATTTAAAGCAATAAAAAGGTGATTATGGCTGTCAAACCTAAACCAAACGTTGTGCACTCAAATCTTTTGCTGTATTTAGTTTATTTTGGCATCCGGATGATGATTCTAGCATGAAATTGCTTGGGCACCTGTTAATTTTTAAGATTTTGACACATTCAGCTCAAATGTACACAATTGCTGATTATGGCTGTCAAATCTAAACCAAACGTTGTGCACTCAAATCTTTTGCTGTATTTAGTTTATTTTGGCATCCGGATGATGATTCTAGCATGAAATTGCTTGGGCACCTGTTAATTTTTAAGATTTTGACACATTCAGCTCAAATGTACACAATTGCTGATTATGGCTGTCAAATCTAAACCAAACGTTGTGCACTCAAATCTTTTGCTGTATTTAGTTTATTTTGGCATCCGGATGATGATTCTAGCATGAAATTGCTTGGGCACCTGTTAATTTTTAAGATTTTGACACATTCAGCTCAAATGTACACAATTGCTGATTATGGCTGTCAAATCTAAACCAAACGTTGTGCACTCAAATCTTTTGCTGTATTTAGTTTATTTTGGCATCCGGATGATGATTCTAGCATGAAATTGCTTGGGCACCTGTTAATTTTTAAGATTTTGACACATTCAGCTCAAATGTACACAATTGCTGATTATGGCTGTCAAATCTAAACCAAACGTTGTGCACTCAAATCTTTTGCTGTATTTAGTTTATTTTGGCATCCGGATGATGATTCTAGCATGAAATTGCTTGGGCACCTGTTAATTTTTAAGATTTTGACACATTCAGCTCAAATGTACAATCATGCGCTAAAAACGCATTTAAAGCAATAAAAAGGTGATTATGGCTGTCAAACCTAAACCAAACGTTGTGCACTCAAATCTTTTGCTGTATTTAGTTTATTTTGGCATCCGGATGATGATTCTAGCATGAAATTGCTTGGGCACCTGTTAATTTTTAAGATTTTGACACATTCAGCTCAAATGTACACAATTGCTGATTATGGCTGTCAAATCTAAACCAAACGTTGTGCACTCAAATCTTTTGCTGTATTTAGTTTATTTTGGCATCCGGATGATGATTCTAGCATGAAATTGCTTGGGCACCTGTTAATTTTTAAGATTTTGACACATTCAGCTCAAATGTACAATCATGCGCTAAAAACGCATTTAAAGCAATAAAAAGGTGATTATGGCTGTCAAACCTAAACCAAACGTTGTGCACTCAAATCTTTTGCTGTATTTAGTTTATTTTGGCATCCGGATGATGATTCTAGCATGAAATTGCTTGGGCACCTGTTAATTTTTAAGATTTTGACACATTCAGCTCAAATGTACACAATTGCTGATTATGGCTGTCAAATCTAAACCAAACGTTGTGCACTCAAATCCTTTGCTGTATTTAGTTTATTTTGGCATCCGGATGATGATTCTAGCATGAAAATGCTTGGGCACCTGTTTATTTTTAAGATTTTGACACATTCAGCTCAAATGTACAATCATGCGCTAAAAACGCATTTAAAGCAATAAAAAGGTGATTATGGCTGTCAAACCTAAACCAAACGTTGTGCACTCAAATCTTTTGCTGTATTTAGTTTATTTTGGCATCCGGATGATGATTCTAGCATGAAATTGCTTGGGCACCTGTTAATTTTTAAGATTTTGACACATTCAGCTCAAATGTACACAATTGCTGATTATGGCTGTCAAATCTAAACCAAACGTTGTGCACTCAAATCTTTTGCTGTATTTAGTTTATTTTGGCATCCGGATTATGATTCTAGCATGAAATTGCTTGGGCACCTGTTAATTTTTAAGATTTTGACACATTCAGCTCAAATGTACAATCATGCGCTAAAAACGCATTTAAAGCAATAAAAAGGTGATTATGGCTGTCAAACCTAAACCAAACGTTGTGCACTCAAATCTTTTGCTGTATTTAGTTTATTTTGGCATCCGGATGATGATTCTAGCATGAAATTGCTTGGGCACCTGTTAATTTTTAAGATTTTGACACATTCAGCTCAAATGTACACAATTGCTGATTATGGCTGTCAAATCTAAACCAAACGTTGTGCACTCAAATCTTTTGCTGTATTTAGTTTATTTTGGCATCCGGATGATGATTCTAGCATGAAATTGCTTGGGCACCTGTTAATTTTTAAGATTTTGACACATTCAGCTCAAATGTACAATCATGCGCTAAAAATGCATTTAAAGCAATAAAAAGGTGATTATGGCTGTCAAACCTAAACCAAACGTTGTGCACTCAAATCTTTTGCTGTATTTAGTTTATTTTGGCATCCGGATGATGATTCTAGCATGAAATTGCTTGGGCACCTGTTAATTTTTAAGATTTTGACACATTCAGCTAAAATGTACACAATTGCTGATTATGGCTGTCAAATCTAAACCAAACGTTGTGCACTCAAATCTTTTGCTGTATTTAGTTTATTTTGGCATCCGGATGATGATTCTAGCATGAAATTGCTTGGGCACCTGTTAATTTTTAAGATTTTGACACATTCAGCTCAAATGTACAATCATGCGCTAAAAACGCATTTATAGCAATAAAAAGGTGATTATGGCTGTCAAACCTAAACCAAACGTTGTGCACTCAAATCTTTTGCTGTATTTAGTTTATTTTGGCATCCGGATGATGATTCTAGCATGAAATTGCTTGGGCACCTGTTAATTTTTAAGATTTTGACACATTCAGCTCAAATGTACAATCATGCGCTAAAAACGCATTTAAAGCAATACAAAGGCGATTATGGCTGTCAAACCTAAACCAAACGTTGTGCACTCAAATCTTTTGCTGTATTTAGTTTATTTTGGCATCCGGATGATGATTCTAGCATGAAATTGCTTGGGCACCTGTTAATTTTTAAGATTTTGACACATTCAGCTCAAATGTACACAATTGCTGATTATGGCTGTCAAATCTAAACCAAACGTTGTGCACTCAAATCCTTTGCTGTATTTAGTTTATTTTGGCATCCGGATGATGATTCTAGCATGAAATTGCTTGGGCACCTGTTAATTTTTAAGATTTTGACACATTCAGCTCAAATGTACAATCATGCGCTAAAAACGCATTTAAAGCAATAAAAAGGTGATTATGGCTGTCAAACCTAAACCAAACGTTGTGCACTCAAATCTTTGGCTGTATTTAGTTTATTTTGGCATCCGGATGATGATTCTAGCATGAAATTGCTTGGGCACCTGTTAATTTTTAAGATTTTGACACATTCAGCTCAAATGTACACAATTGCTGATTATGGCTGTCAAATCTAAACCAAACGTTGTGCACTCAAATCTTTTGCTGTATTTAGTTTATTTTGGCATCCGGATGATGATTCTAGCATGAAATTGCTTGGGCACCTGTTAATTTTTAAGATTTTGACACATTCAGCTCAAATGTACAATCATGCGCTAAAAAACGCATTTAAAGCAATAAAAAGGTGATTATGGCTGTCAAACCTAAACCAAACGTTGTGCACTCAAATCTTTTGCTGTATTTAGTTTATTTTGGCATCCGGATGATGATTCTAGCATGAAATTGCTTGGGCACCTGTTAATTTTTAAGATTTTGACACATTCAGCTCAAATGTACAATCATGCGCTAAAAACGCATTTAAAGCAATAAAAAGGTGATTATGGCTGTCAAACCTAAACCAAACGTTGTGCACTCAAATCTTTTGCTGTATTTAGTTTATTTTGGCATCCGGATGATGATTCTAGCATGAAATTGCTTGGGCACCTGTTAATTTTTAAGATTTTGACACATTCAGCTCAAATGTACACAATTGCTGATTATGGCTGTCAAATCTAAACCAAACGTTGTGCACTCAAATCTTTTGCTGTATTTAGTTTATTTTGGCATCCGGATGATGATTCTAGCATGAAATTGCTTGGGCACCTGTTAATTTTTAAGATTTTGACACATTCAGCTCAAATGTACAATCATGCGCTAAAAACGCATTTAAAGCAATAAAAAGGTGATTATGGCTGTCAAACCTAAACCAAACGTTGTGCACTCAAATCTTTTGCTGTATTTAGTTTATTTTGGCATCCGGATGATGATTCTAGCATGAAATTGCTTGGGCACCTGTTAATTTTTAAGATTTTGACACATTCAGCTCAAATGTACACAATTGCTGATTATGGCTGTCAAATCTAAACCAAACGTTGTGCACTCAAATCCTTTGCTGTATTTAGTTTATTTTGGCATCCGGATGATGATTCTAGCATGAAAATGCTTGGGCACCTGTTTATTTTTAAGATTTTGACACATTCAGCTCAAATGTACAATCATGCGCTAAAAACGCATTTAAAGCAATAAAAAGGTGATTATGGCTGTCAAACCTAAACCAAACGTTGTGCACTCAAATCTTTTGCTGTATTTAGTTTATTTTGGCATCCAGATGATGATTCTAGCATGAAATTGCTTGGGCACCTGTTAATTTTTAAGATTTTGACACATTCAGCTCAAATGTACACAATTGCTGATTATGGCTGTCAAATCTAAACCAAACGTTGTGCACTCAAATCTTTTGCTGTATTTAGTTTATTTTGGCATCCGGATTATGATTCTAGCATGAAATTGCTTGGGCACCTGTTAATTTTTAAGATTTTGACACATTCAGCTCAAATGTACAATCATGCGCTAAAAACGCATTTAAAGCAATAAAAAGGTGATTATGGCTGTCAAACCTAAACCAAACGTTGTGCACTCAAATCTTTTGCTGTATTTAGTTTATTTTGGCATCCGGATGATGATTCTAGCATGAAATTGCTTGGGCACCTGTTAATTTTTAAGATTTTGACACATTCAGCTCAAATGTACACAATTGCTGATTATGGCTGTCAAATCTAAACCAAACGTTGTGCACTCAAATCTTTTGCTGTATTTAGTTTATTTTGGCATCCGGATGATGATTCTAGCATGAAATTGCTTGGGCACCTGTTAATTTTTAAGATTTTGACACATTCAGCTCAAATGTACAATCATGCGCTAAAAATGCATTTAAAGCAATAAAAAGGTGATTATGGCTGTCAAACCTAAACCAAACGTTGTGCACTCAAATCTTTTGCTGTATTTAGTTTATTTTGGCATCCGGATGATGATTCTAGCATGAAATTGCTTGGGCACCTGTTAATTTTTAAGATTTTGACACATTCAGCTCAAATGTACACAATTGCTGATTATGGCTGTCAAATCTAAACCAAACGTTGTGCACTCAAATCTTTTGCTGTATTTAGTTTATTTTGGCATCCGGATGATGATTCTAGCATGAAATTGCTTGGGCACCTGTTAATTTTTAAGATTTTGACACATTCAGCTCAAATGTACACAATTGCTGATTATGGCTGTCAAATCTAAACCAAACGTTGTGCACTCAAATCTTTTGCTGTATTTAGTTTATTTTGGCATCCGGATGATGATTCTAGCATGAAATTGCTTGGGCACCTGTTAATTTTTAAGATTTTGACACATTCAGCTCAAATGTACACAATTGCTGATTATGGCTGTCAAATCTAAACCAAACGTTGTGCACTCAAATCTTTTGCTGTATTTAGTTTATTTTGGCATCCGGATGATGATTCTAGCATGAAATTGCTTGGGCACCTGTTAATTTTTAAGATTTTGACACATTCAGCTCAAATGTACACAATTGCTGATTATGGCTGTCAAATCTAAACCAAACGTTGTGCACTCAAATCTTTTGCTGTATTTAGTTTATTTTGGCATCCGGATGATGATTCTAGCATGAAATTGCTTGGGCACCTGTTAATTTTTAAGATTTTGACACATTCAGCTCAAATGTACAATCATGCGCTAAAAACGCATTTAAAGCAATAAAAAGGTGATTATGGCTGTCAAACCTAAACCAAACGTTGTGCACTCAAATCTTTTGCTGTATTTAGTTTATTTTGGCATCCGGATGATGATTCTAGCATGAAATTGCTTGGGCACCTGTTAATTTTTAAGATTTTGACACATTCAGCTCAAATGTACACAATTGCTGATTATGGCTGTCAAATCTAAACCAAACGTTGTGCACTCAAATCTTTTGCTGTATTTAGTTTATTTTGGCATCCGGATGATGATTCTAGCATGAAATTGCTTGGGCACCTGTTAATTTTTAAGATTTTGACACATTCAGCTCAAATGTACAATCATGCGCTAAAAACGCATTTAAAGCAATAAAAAGGTGATTATGGCTGTCAAACCTAAACCAAACGTTGTGCACTCAAATCTTTTGCTGTATTTAGTTTATTTTGGCATCCGGATGATGATTCTAGCATGAAATTGCTTGGGCACCTGTTAATTTTTAAGATTTTGACACATTCAGCTCAAATGTACACAATTGCTGATTATGGCTGTCAAATCTAAACCAAACGTTGTGCACTCAAATCCTTTGCTGTATTTAGTTTATTTTGGCATCCGGATGATGATTCTAGCATGAAAATGCTTGGGCACCTGTTTATTTTTAAGATTTTGACACATTCAGCTCAAATGTACAATCATGCGCTAAAAACGCATTTAAAGCAATAAAAAGGTGATTATGGCTGTCAAACCTAAACCAAACGTTGTGCACTCAAATCTTTTGCTGTATTTAGTTTATTTTGGCATCCGGATGATGATTCTAGCATGAAATTGCTTGGGCACCTGTTAATTTTTAAGATTTTGACACATTCAGCTCAAATGTACACAATTGCTGATTATGGCTGTCAAATCTAAACCAAACGTTGTGCACTCAAATCTTTTGCTGTATTTAGTTTATTTTGGCATCCGGATTATGATTCTAGCATGAAATTGCTTGGGCACCTGTTAATTTTTAAGATTTTGACACATTCAGCTCAAATGTACAATCATGCGCTAAAAACGCATTTAAAGCAATAAAAAGGTGATTATGGCTGTCAAACCTAAACCAAACGTTGTGCACTCAAATCTTTTGCTGTATTTAGTTTATTTTGGCATCCGGATGATGATTCTAGCATGAAATTGCTTGGGCACCTGTTAATTTTTAAGATTTTGACACATTCAGCTCAAATGTACACAATTGCTGATTATGGCTGTCAAATCTAAACCAAACGTTGTGCACTCAAATCTTTTGCTGTATTTAGTTTATTTTGGCATCCGGATGATGATTCTAGCATGAAATTGCTTGGGCACCTGTTAATTTTTAAGATTTTGACACATTCAGCTCAAATGTACAATCATGCGCTAAAAATGCATTTAAAGCAATAAAAAGGTGATTATGGCTGTCAAACCTAAACCAAACGTTGTGCACTCAAATCTTTTGCTGTATTTAGTTTATTTTGGCATCCGGATGATGATTCTAGCATGAAATTGCTTGGGCACCTGTTAATTTTTAAGATTTTGACACATTCAGCTAAAATGTACACAATTGCTGATTATGGCTGTCAAATCTAAACCAAACGTTGTGCACTCAAATCTTTTGCTGTATTTAGTTTATTTTGGCATCCGGATGATGATTCTAGCATGAAATTGCTTGGGCACCTGTTAATTTTTAAGATTTTGACACATTCAGCTCAAATGTACAATCATGCGCTAAAAACGCATTTATAGCAATAAAAAGGTGATTATGGCTGTCAAACCTAAACCAAACGTTGTGCACTCAAATCTTTTGCTGTATTTAGTTTATTTTGGCATCCGGATGATGATTCTAGCATGAAATTGCTTGGGCACCTGTTAATTTTTAAGATTTTGACACATTCAGCTCAAATGTACAATCATGCGCTAAAAACGCATTTAAAGCAATACAAAGGCGATTATGGCTGTCAAACCTAAACCAAACGTTGTGCACTCAAATCTTTTGCTGTATTTAGTTTATTTTGGCATCCGGATGATGATTCTAGCATGAAATTGCTTGGGCACCTGTTAATTTTTAAGATTTTGACACATTCAGCTCAAATGTACACAATTGCTGATTATGGCTGTCAAATCTAAACCAAACGTTGTGCACTCAAATCCTTTGCTGTATTTAGTTTATTTTGGCATCCGGATGATGATTCTAGCATGAAATTGCTTGGGCACCTGTTAATTTTTAAGATTTTGACACATTCAGCTCAAATGTACAATCATGCGCTAAAAACGCATTTAAAGCAATAAAAAGGTGATTATGGCTGTCAAACCTAAACCAAACGTTGTGCACTCAAATCTTTGGCTGTATTTAGTTTATTTTGGCATCCGGATGATGATTCTAGCATGAAATTGCTTGGGCACCTGTTAATTTTTAAGATTTTGACACATTCAGCTCAAATGTACACAATTGCTGATTATGGCTGTCAAATCTAAACCAAACGTTGTGCACTCAAATCTTTTGCTGTATTTAGTTTATTTTGGCATCCGGATGATGATTCTAGCATGAAATTGCTTGGGCACCTGTTAATTTTTAAGATTTTGACACATTCAGCTCAAATGTACAATCATGCGCTAAAAACGCATTTAAAGCAATAAAAAGGTGATTATGGCTGTCAAACCTAAACCAAACGTTGTGCACTCAAATCTTTTGCTGTATTTAGTTTATTTTGGCATCCGGATGATGATTCTAGCATGAAATTGCTTGGGCACCTGTTAATTTTTAAGATTTTGACACATTCAGCTCAAATGTACACAATTGCTGATTATGGCTGTCAAATCTAAACCAAACGTTGTGCACTCAAATCTTTTGCTGTATTTAGTTTATTTTGGCATCCGGATGATGATTCTAGCATGAAATTGCTTGGGCACCTGTTAATTTTTAAGATTTTGACACATTCAGCTCAAATGTACACAATTGCTGATTATGGCTGTCAAATCTAAACCAAACGTTGTGCACTCAAATCTTTTGCTGTATTTAGTTTATTTTGGCATCCGGATGATGATTCTAGCATGAAATTGCTTGGGCACCTGTTAATTTTTAAGATTTTGACACATTCAGCTCAAATGTACACAATTGCTGATTATGGCTGTCAAATCTAAACCAAACGTTGTGCACTCAAATCTTTTGCTGTATTTAGTTTATTTTGGCATCCGGATGATGATTCTAGCATGAAATTGCTTGGGCACCTGTTAATTTTTAAGATTTTGACACATTCAGCTCAAATGTACAATCATGCGCTAAAAAACGCATTTAAAGCAATAAAAAGGTGATTATGGCTGTCAAACCTAAACCAAACGTTGTGCACTCAAATCGTTTGCTGTATTTAGTTTATTTTGGCATCCGGATGATGATTCTAGCATGAAATTGCTTGGGCACCTGTTAATTTTTAAGATTTTGACACATTCAGCTCAAATGTACAATCATGCGCTAAAAACGCATTTAAAGCAATAAAAAGGTGATTATGGCTGTCAAACCTAAACCAAACGTTGTGCACTCAAATCTTTTGCTGTATTTAGTTTATTTTGGCATCCGGATGATGATTCTAGCATGAAATTGCTTGGGCACCTGTTAATTTTTAAGATTTTGACACATTCAGCTCAAATGTACACAATTGCTGATTATGGCTGTCAAATCTAAACCAAACGTTGTGCACTCAAATCTTTTGCTGTATTTAGTTTATTTTGGCATCCGGATGATGATTCTAGCATGAAATTGCTTGGGCACCTGTTAATTTTTAAGATTTTGACACATTCAGCTCAAATGTACAATCATGCGCTAAAAACGCATTTAAAGCAATAAAAAGGTGATTATGGCTGTCAAACCTAAACCAAACGTTGTGCACTCAAATCTTTTGCTGTATTTAGTTTATTTTGGCATCCGGATGATTCTAGCATGAAATTGCTTGGGCACCTGTTAATTTTTAAGATTTTGACACATTCAGCTCAAATGTACACAATTGCTGATTATGGCTGTCAAATCTAAACCAAACGTTGTGCACTCAAATCTTTTGCTGTATTTAGTTTATTTTGGCATCCGGATGATGATTCTAGCATGAAATTGCTTGGGCACCTGTTAATTTTTAAGATTTTGACACATTCAGCTCAAATGTACACAATTGCTGATTATGGCTGTCAAATCTAAACCAAACGTTGTGCACTCAAATCTTTTGCTGTATTTAGTTTATTTTGGCATCCGGATGATGATTCTAGCATGAAATTGCTTGGGCACCTGTTAATTTTTAAGATTTTGACACATTCAGCTCAAATGTACACAATTGCTGATTATGGCTGTCAAATCTAAACCAAACGTTGTGCACTCAAATCTTTTGCTGTATTTAGTTTATTTTGGCATCCGGATGATGATTCTAGCATGAAATTGCTTGGGCACCTGTTAATTTTTAAGATTTTGACACATTCAGCTCAAATGTACAATCATGCGCTAAAAACGCATTTAAAGCAATAAAAAGGTGATTATGGCTGTCAAACCTAAACCAAACGTTGTGCACTCAAATCTTTTGCTGTATTTAGTTTATTTTGGCATCCGGATGATGATTCTAGCATGAAATTGCTTGGGCACCTGTTAATTTTTAAGATTTTGACACATTCAGCTCAAATGTACACAATTGCTGATTATGGCTGTCAAATCTAAACCAAACGTTGTGCACTCAAATCTTTTGCTGTATTTAGTTTATTTTGGCATCCGGATGATGATTCTAGCATGAAATTGCTTGGGCACCTGTTAATTTTTAAGATTTTGACACATTCAGCTCAAATGTACAATCATGCGCTAAAAATGCATTTAAAGCAATAAAAAGGTGATTATGGCTGTCAAACCTAAACCAAACGTTGTGCACTCAAATCTTTTGCTGTATTTAGTTTATTTTGGCATCCGGATGATGATTCTAGCATGAAATTGCTTGGGCACCTGTTAATTTTTAAGATTTTGACACATTCAGCTAAAATGTACACAATTGCTGATTATGGCTGTCAAATCTAAACCAAACGTTGTGCACTCAAATCTTTTGCTGTATTTAGTTTATTTTGGCATCCGGATGATGATTCTAGCATGAAATTGCTTGGGCACCTGTTAATTTTTAAGATTTTGACACATTCAGCTCAAATGTACAATCATGCGCTAAAAACGCATTTATAGCAATAAAAAGGTGATTATGGCTGTCAAACCTAAACCAAACGTTGTGCACTCAAATCTTTTGCTGTATTTAGTTTATTTTGGCATCCGGATGATGATTCTAGCATGAAATTGCTTGGGCACCTGTTAATTTTTAAGATTTTGACACATTCAGCTCAAATGTACAATCATGCGCTAAAAACGCATTTAAAGCAATAAAAAGGCGATTATGGCTGTCAAACCTAAACCAAACGTTGTGCACTCAAATCTTTTGCTGTATTTAGTTTATTTTGGCATCCGGATGATGATTCTAGCATGAAATTGCTTGGGCACCTGTTAATTTTTAAGATTTTGACACATTCAGCTCAAATGTACACAATTGCTGATTATGGCTGTCAAATCTAAACCAAACGTTGTGCACTCAAATCTTTTGCTGTATTTAGTTTATTTTGGCATCCGGATGATGATTCTAGCATGAAATTGCTTGGGCACCTGTTAATTTTTAAGATTTTGACACATTCAGCTCAAATGTACAATCATGCGCTAAAAACGCATTTAAAGCAATAAAAAGGTGATTATGGCTGTCAAACCTAAACCAAACGTTGTGCACTCAAATCTTTTGCTGTATTTAGTTTATTTTGGCATCCGGATGATGATTCTAGCATGAAATTGCTTGGGCACCTGTTAATTTTTAAGATTTTGACACATTCAGCTCAAATGTACAATCATGCGCTAAAAACGCATTTAAAGCAATAAAAAGGTGATTATGGCTGTCAAACCTAAACCAAACGTTGTGCACTCAAATCTTTTGCTGTATTTAGTTTATTTTGGCATCCGGATGATGATTCTAGCATGAAATTGCTTGGGCACCTGTTAATTTTTAAGATTTTGACACATTCAGCTCAAATGTACACAATTGCTGATTATGGCTGTCAAATCTAAACCAAACGTTGTGCACTCAAATCTTTTGCTGTATTTAGTTTATTTTGGCATCCGGATGATGATTCTAGCATGAAATTGCTTGGGCACCTGTTAATTTTTAAGATTTTGACACATTCAGCTCAAATGTACAATCATGCGCTAAAAAACGCATTTAAAGCAATAAAAAGGTGATTATGGCTGTCAAACCTAAACCAAACGTTGTGCACTCAAATCTTTTGCTGTATTTAGTTTATTTTGGCATCCGGATGATGATTCTAGCATGAAATTGCTTGGGCACCTGTTAATTTTTAAGATTTTGACACATTCAGCTCAAATGTACAATCATGCGCTAAAAACGCATTTAAAGCAATAAAAAGGTGATTATGGCTGTCAAACCTAAACCAAACGTTGTGCACTCAAATCTTTTGCTGTATTTAGTTTATTTTGGCATCCGGATGATGATTCTAGCATGAAATTGCTTGGGCACCTGTTAATTTTTAAGATTTTGACACATTCAGCTCAAATGTACACAATTGCTGATTATGGCTGTCAAATCTAAACCAAACGTTGTGCACTCAAATCTTTTGCTGTATTTAGTTTATTTTGGCATCCGGATGATGATTCTAGCATGAAATTGCTTGGGCACCTGTTAATTTTTAAGATTTTGACACATTCAGCTCAAATGTACAATCATGCGCTAAAAACGCATTTAAAGCAATAAAAAGGTGATTATGGCTGTCAAACCTAAACCAAACGTTGTGCACTCAAATCTTTTGCTGTATTTAGTTTATTTTGGCATCCGGATGATGATTCTAGCATGAAATTGCTTGGGCACCTGTTAATTTTTAAGATTTTGACACATTCAGCTCAAATGTACACAATTGCTGATTATGGCTGTCAAATCTAAACCAAACGTTGTGCACTCAAATCCTTTGCTGTATTTAGTTTATTTTGGCATCCGGATGATGATTCTAGCATGAAAATGCTTGGGCACCTGTTTATTTTTAAGATTTTGACACATTCAGCTCAAATGTACAATCATGCGCTAAAAACGCATTTAAAGCAATAAAAAGGTGATTATGGCTGTCAAACCTAAACCAAACGTTGTGCACTCAAATCTTTTGCTGTATTTAGTTTATTTTGGCATCCGGATGATGATTCTAGCATGAAATTGCTTGGGCACCTGTTAATTTTTAAGATTTTGACACATTCAGCTCAAATGTACACAATTGCTGATTATGGCTGTCAAATCTAAACCAAACGTTGTGCACTCAAATCTTTTGCTGTATTTAGTTTATTTTGGCATCCGGATTATGATTCTAGCATGAAATTGCTTGGGCACCTGTTAATTTTTAAGATTTTGACACATTCAGCTCAAATGTACAATCATGCGCTAAAAACGCATTTAAAGCAATAAAAAGGTGATTATGGCTGTCAAACCTAAACCAAACGTTGTGCACTCAAATCTTTTGCTGTATTTAGTTTATTTTGGCATCCGGATGATGATTCTAGCATGAAATTGCTTGGGCACCTGTTAATTTTTAAGATTTTGACACATTCAGCTCAAATGTACACAATTGCTGATTATGGCTGTCAAATCTAAACCAAACGTTGTGCACTCAAATCTTTTGCTGTATTTAGTTTATTTTGGCATCCGGATGATGATTCTAGCATGAAATTGCTTGGGCACCTGTTAATTTTTAAGATTTTGACACATTCAGCTCAAATGTACACAATTGCTGATTATGGCTGTCAAATCTAAACCAAACGTTGTGCACTCAAATCTTTTGCTGTATTTAGTTTATTTTGGCATCCGGATGATGATTCTAGCATGAAATTGCTTGGGCACCTGTTAATTTTTAAGATTTTGACACATTCAGCTCAAATGTACACAATTGCTGATTATGGCTGTCAAATCTAAACCAAACGTTGTGCACTCAAATCTTTTGCTGTATTTAGTTTATTTTGGCATCCGGATGATGATTCTAGCATGAAATTGCTTGGGCACCTGTTAATTTTTAAGATTTTGACACATTCAGCTCAAATGTACACAATTGCTGATTATGGCTGTCAAATCTAAACCAAACGTTGTGCACTCAAATCTTTTGCTGTATTTAGTTTATTTTGGCATCCGGATGATGATTCTAGCATGAAATTGCTTGGGCACCTGTTAATTTTTAAGATTTTGACACATTCAGCTCAAATGTACACAATTGCTGATTATGGCTGTCAAATCTAAACCAAACGTTGTGCACTCAAATCTTTTGCTGTATTTAGTTTATTTTGGCATCCGGATGATGATTCTAGCATGAAATTGCTTGGGCACCTGTTAATTTTTAAGATTTTGACACATTCAGCTCAAATGTACAATCATGCGCTAAAAATGCATTTAAAGCAATAAAAAGGTGATTATGGCTGTCAAACCTAAACCAAACGTTGTGCACTCAAATCTTTTGCTGTATTTAGTTTATTTTGGCATCCGGATGATGATTCTAGCATGAAATTGCTTGGGCACCTGTTAATTTTTAAGATTTTGACACATTCAGCTAAAATGTACACAATTGCTGATTATGGCTGTCAAATCTAAACCAAACGTTGTGCACTCAAATCTTTTGCTGTATTTAGTTTATTTTGGCATCCGGATGATGATTCTAGCATGAAATTGCTTGGGCACCTGTTAATTTTTAAGATTTTGACACATTCAGCTCAAATGTACAATCATGCGCTAAAAACGCATTTATAGCAATAAAAAGGTGATTATGGCTGTCAAACCTAAACCAAACGTTGTGCACTCAAATCTTTTGCTGTATTTAGTTTATTTTGGCATCCGGATGATGATTCTAGCATGAAATTGCTTGGGCACCTGTTAATTTTTAAGATTTTGACACATTCAGCTCAAATGTACAATCATGCGCTAAAAACGCATTTAAAGCAATAAAAAGGCGATTATGGCTGTCAAACCTAAACCAAACGTTGTGCACTCAAATCTTTTGCTGTATTTAGTTTATTTTGGCATCCGGATGATGATTCTAGCATGAAATTGCTTGGGCACCTGTTAATTTTTAAGATTTTGACACATTCAGCTCAAATGTACACAATTGCTGATTATGGCTGTCAAATCTAAACCAAACGTTGTGCACTCAAATCTTTTGCTGTATTTAGTTTATTTTGGCATCCGGATGATGATTCTAGCATGAAATTGCTTGGGCACCTGTTAATTTTTAAGATTTTGACACATTCAGCTCAAATGTACAATCATGCGCTAAAAACGCATTTAAAGCAATAAAAAGGTGATTATGGCTGTCAAACCTAAACCAAACGTTGTGCACTCAAATCTTTTGCTGTATTTAGTTTATTTTGGCATCCGGATGATGATTCTAGCATGAAATTGCTTGGGCACCTGTTAATTTTTAAGATTTTGACACATTCAGCTCAAATGTACAATCATGCGCTAAAAACGCATTTAAAGCAATAAAAAGGTGATTATGGCTGTCAAACCTAAACCAAACGTTGTGCACTCAAATCTTTTGCTGTATTTAGTTTATTTTGGCATCCGGATGATGATTCTAGCATGAAATTGCTTGGGCACCTGTTAATTTTTAAGATTTTGACACATTCAGCTCAAATGTACACAATTGCTGATTATGGCTGTCAAATCTAAACCAAACGTTGTGCACTCAAATCTTTTGCTGTATTTAGTTTATTTTGGCATCCGGATGATGATTCTAGCATGAAATTGCTTGGGCACCTGTTAATTTTTAAGATTTTGACACATTCAGCTCAAATGTACAATCATGCGCTAAAAAACGCATTTAAAGCAATAAAAAGGTGATTATGGCTGTCAAACCTAAACCAAACGTTGTGCACTCAAATCTTTTGCTGTATTTAGTTTATTTTGGCATCCGGATGATGATTCTAGCATGAAATTGCTTGGGCACCTGTTAATTTTTAAGATTTTGACACATTCAGCTCAAATGTACAATCATGCGCTAAAAACGCATTTAAAGCAATAAAAAGGTGATTATGGCTGTCAAACCTAAACCAAACGTTGTGCACTCAAATCTTTTGCTGTATTTAGTTTATTTTGGCATCCGGATGATGATTCTAGCATGAAATTGCTTGGGCACCTGTTAATTTTTAAGATTTTGACACATTCAGCTCAAATGTACACAATTGCTGATTATGGCTGTCAAATCTAAACCAAACGTTGTGCACTCAAATCTTTTGCTGTATTTAGTTTATTTTGGCATCCGGATGATGATTCTAGCATGAAATTGCTTGGGCACCTGTTAATTTTTAAGATTTTGACACATTCAGCTCAAATGTACAATCATGCGCTAAAAACGCATTTAAAGCAATAAAAAGGTGATTATGGCTGTCAAACCTAAACCAAACGTTGTGCACTCAAATCTTTTGCTGTATTTAGTTTATTTTGGCATCCGGATGATGATTCTAGCATGAAATTGCTTGGGCACCTGTTAATTTTTAAGATTTTGACACATTCAGCTCAAATGTACACAATTGCTGATTATGGCTGTCAAATCTAAACCAAACGTTGTGCACTCAAATCCTTTGCTGTATTTAGTTTATTTTGGCATCCGGATGATGATTCTAGCATGAAAATGCTTGGGCACCTGTTTATTTTTAAGATTTTGACACATTCAGCTCAAATGTACAATCATGCGCTAAAAACGCATTTAAAGCAATAAAAAGGTGATTATGGCTGTCAAACCTAAACCAAACGTTGTGCACTCAAATCTTTTGCTGTATTTAGTTTATTTTGGCATCCGGATGATGATTCTAGCATGAAATTGCTTGGGCACCTGTTAATTTTTAAGATTTTGACACATTCAGCTCAAATGTACACAATTGCTGATTATGGCTGTCAAATCTAAACCAAACGTTGTGCACTCAAATCTTTTGCTGTATTTAGTTTATTTTGGCATCCGGATTATGATTCTAGCATGAAATTGCTTGGGCACCTGTTAATTTTTAAGATTTTGACACATTCAGCTCAAATGTACAATCATGCGCTAAAAACGCATTTAAAGCAATAAAAAGGTGATTATGGCTGTCAAACCTAAACCAAACGTTGTGCACTCAAATCTTTTGCTGTATTTAGTTTATTTTGGCATCCGGATGATGATTCTAGCATGAAATTGCTTGGGCACCTGTTAATTTTTAAGATTTTGACACATTCAGCTCAAATGTACACAATTGCTGATTATGGCTGTCAAATCTAAACCAAACGTTGTGCACTCAAATCTTTTGCTGTATTTAGTTTATTTTGGCATCCGGATGATGATTCTAGCATGAAATTGCTTGGGCACCTGTTAATTTTTAAGATTTTGACACATTCAGCTCAAATGTACAATCATGCGCTAAAAATGCATTTAAAGCAATAAAAAGGTGATTATGGCTGTCAAACCTAAACCAAACGTTGTGCACTCAAATCTTTTGCTGTATTTAGTTTATTTTGGCATCCGGATGATGATTCTAGCATGAAATTGCTTGGGCACCTGTTAATTTTTAAGATTTTGACACATTCAGCTAAAATGTACACAATTGCTGATTATGGCTGTCAAATCTAAACCAAACGTTGTGCACTCAAATCTTTTGCTGTATTTAGTTTATTTTGGCATCCGAATGATGATTCTAGCATGAAATTGCTTGGGCACCTGTTAATTTTTAAGATTTTGACACATTCAGCTCAAATGTACAATCATGCGCTAAAAACGCATTTATAGCAATAAAAAGGTGATTATGGCTGTCAAACCTAAACCAAACGTTGTGCACTCAAATCTTTTGCTGTATTTAGTTTATTTTGGCATCCGGATGATGATTCTAGCATGAAATTGCTTGGGCACCTGTTAATTTTTAAGATTTTGACACATTCAGCTCAAATGTACAATCATGCGCTAAAAACGCATTTAAAGCAATAAAAAGGCGATTATGGCTGTCAAACCTAAACCAAACGTTGTGCACTCAAATCTTTTGCTGTATTTAGTTTATTTTGGCATCCGGATGATGATTCTAGCATGAAATTGCTTGGGCACCTGTTAATTTTTAAGATTTTGACACATTCAGCTCAAATGTACACAATTGCTGATTATGGCTGTCAAATCTAAACCAAACGTTGTGCACTCAAATCCTTTGCTGTATTTAGTTTATTTTGGCATCCGGATGATGATTCTAGCATGAAATTGCTTGGGCACCTGTTAATTTTTAAGATTTTGACACATTCAGCTCAAATGTACAATCATGCGCTAAAAACGCATTTAAAGCAATAAAAAGGTGATTATGGCTGTCAAACCTAAACCAAACGTTGTGCACTCAAATCTTTGGCTGTATTTAGTTTATTTTGGCATCCGGATGATGATTCTAGCATGAAATTGCTTGGGCACCTGTTAATTTTTAAGATTTTGACACATTCAGCTCAAATGTACACAATTGCTGATTATGGCTGTCAAATCTAAACCAAACGTTGTGCACTCAAATCTTTTGCTGTATTTAGTTTATTTTGGCATCCGGATGATGATTCTAGCATGAAATTGCTTGGGCACCTGTTAATTTTTAAGATTTTGACACATTCAGCTCAAATGTACAATCATGCGCTAAAAACGCATTTAAAGCAATAAAAAGGTGATTATGGCTGTCAAACCTAAACCAAACGTTGTGCACTCAAATCTTTTGCTGTATTTAGTTTATTTTGGCATCCGGATGATGATTCTAGCATGAAATTGCTTGGGCACCTGTTAATTTTTAAGATTTTGACACATTCAGCTCAAATGTACACAATTGCTGATTATGGCTGTCAAATCTAAACCAAACGTTGTGCACTCAAATCTTTTGCTGTATTTAGTTTATTTTGGCATCCGGATGATGATTCTAGCATGAAATTGCTTGGGCACCTGTTAATTTTTAAGATTTTGACACATTCAGCTCAAATGTACACAATTGCTGATTATGGCTGTCAAATCTAAACCAAACGTTGTGCACTCAAATCTTTTGCTGTATTTAGTTTATTTTGGCATCCGGATGATGATTCTAGCATGAAATTGCTTGGGCACCTGTTAATTTTTAAGATTTTGACACATTCAGCTCAAATGTACACAATTGCTGATTATGGCTGTCAAATCTAAACCAAACGTTGTGCACTCAAATCTTTTGCTGTATTTTGTTTATTTTGGCATCCGGATTATGATTCTAGCATGAAATTGCTTGGGCACCTGTTAATTTTTAAGATTTTGACACATTCAGCTCAAATGTACAATCATGCGCTAAAAACGCATTTGAAGCAATAAAAAGGTGATTATGGCTGTCAAACCTAAACCAAACGTTGTGCACTCAAATCTTTTGCTGTATTTAGTTTATTTTGGCATCCGGATGATGATTCTAGCATGAAATTGCTTGGGCACCTGTTAATTTTTAAGATTTTGACACATTCAGCTCAAATGTACACAATTGCTGATTATGGCTGTCAAATCTAAACCAAACGTTGTGCACTCAAATCTTTTGCTGTATTTAGTTTATTTTGGCATCCGGATGATGATTCTAGCATGAAATTGCTTGGGCACCTGTTAATTTTTAAGATTTTGACACATTCAGCTCAAATGTACAATCATGCGCTAAAAACGCATTTAAAGCAATAAAAAGGTGATTATGGCTGTCAAACCTAAACCAAACGTTGTGCACTCAAATCTTTTGCTGTATTTAGTTTATTTTGGCATCCGGATGATGATTCTAGCATGAAATTGCTTGGGCACCTGTTAATTTTTAAGATTTTGACACATTCAGCTCAAATGTACACAATTGCTGATTATGGCTGTCAAATCTAAACCAAACGTTGTGCACTCAAATCTTTTGCTGTATTTTGTTTATTTTGGCATCCGGATTATGATTCTAGCATGAAATTGCTTGGGCACCTGTTAATTTTTAAGATTTTGACACATTCAGCTCAAATGTACAATCATGCGCTAAAAACGCATTTAAAGCAATAAAAAGGTGATTATGGCTGTCAAACCTAAACCAAACGTTGTGCACTCAAATCTTTTGCTGTATTTAGTTTATTTTGGCATCCGGATGATGATTCTAGCATGAAATTGCTTGGGCACCTGTTAATTTTTAAGATTTTGACACATTCAGCTCAAATGTACACAATTGCTGATTATGGCTGTCAAATCTAAACCAAACGTTGTGCACTCAAATCTTTTGCTGTATTTAGTTTATTTTGGCATCCGGATGATGATTCTAGCATGAAATTGCTTGGGCACCTGTTAATTTTTAAGATTTTGACACATTCAGCTAAAATGTACA
Source organism: Festucalex cinctus (assembly GCF_051991245.1). Lineage (NCBI taxonomy): Eukaryota > Metazoa > Chordata > Actinopteri > Syngnathiformes > Syngnathidae > Festucalex > Festucalex cinctus. The sequence continues at coordinate 240,972 of NW_027520283.1, read as the reverse complement.
ATCATGCGCTACAAACGCATTTAAAGCAATAAAAAGGTGATTATGGCTGTCAAACCTAAACCAAACGTTGTGCACTCAAATCTTTTGCTGTATTTAGTTTATTTTGGCATCCGGATGATGATTCTAGCATGAAATTGCTTGGGCACCTGTTAATTTTTAAGATTTTGACACATTCAGCTCAAATGTACACAATTGCTGATTATGGCTGTCAAATCTAAACCAAACGTTGTGCACTCAAATCTTTTGCTGTATTTAGTTTATTTTGGCATCCGGATGATGATTCTAGCATGAAATTGCTTGGGCACCTGTTAATTTTTAAGATTTTGACACATTCAGCTCAAATGTACAATCATGCGCTAAAAACGCATTTAAAGCAATAAAAATGTGATTATGGCTGTCAAACCTAAACCAAACGTTGTGCACTCAAATCTTTTGCTGTATTTAGTTTATTTTGGCATCCGGATGATGATTCTAGAATGAAATTGCTTGGGCACCTGTTAATTTTTAAGATTTTGACACATTCAGCTCAAATGTACACAATTGCTGATTATGGCTGTCAAATCTAAACCAAACGTTGTGCACTCAAATCTTTTGCTGTATTTAGTTTATTTTGGCATCCGGATGATGATTCTAGCATGAAATTGCTTGGGCACCTGTTAATTTTTAAGATTTTGACACATTCAGCTCAAATGTACACAATTGCTGATTATGGCTGTCAAATCTAAACCAAACGTTGTGCACTCAAATCTTTTGCTGTATTTAGTTTATTTTGGCATCCGGATGATGATTCTAGCATGAAATTGCTTGGGCACCTGTTAATTTTTAAGATTTTGACACATTCAGCTCAAATGTACAATCATGCGCTAAAAATGCATTTAAAGCAATAAAAAGGTGATTATGGCTGTCAAACCTAAACCAAACGTTGTGCACTCAAATCTTTTGCTGTATTTAGTTTATTTTGGCATCCGGATGATGATTCTAGCATGAAATTGCTTGGGCACCTGTTAATTTTTAAGATTTTGACACATTCAGCTCAAATGTACACAATTGCTGATTATGGCTGTCAAATCTAAACCAAACGTTGTGCACTCAAATCTTTTGCTGTATTTAGTTTATTTTGGCATCCGGATGATGATTCTAGCATGAAATTGCTTGGGCACCTGTTAATTTTTAAGATTTTGACACATTCAGCTCAAATGTACAATCATGCGCTAAAAACGCATTTAAAGCAATAAAAAGGTGATTATGGCTGTCAAACCTAAACCAAACGTTGTGCACTCAAATCTTTTGCTGTATTTAGTTTATTTTGGCATCCGGATGATGATTCTAGCATGAAATTGCTTGGGCACCTGTTAATTTTTAAGATTTTGACACATTCAGCTCAAATGTACACAATTGCTGATTATGGCTGTCAAATCTAAACCAAACGTTGTGCACTCAAATCTTTTGCTGTATTTAGTTTATTTTGGCATCCGGATGATGATTCTAGCATGAAATTGCTTGGGCACCTGTTAATTTTTAAGATTTTGACACATTCAGCTCAAATGTACACAATTGCTGATTATGGCTGTCAAATCTAAACCAAACGTTGTGCACTCAAATCTTTTGCTGTATTTAGTTTATTTTGGCATCCGGATGATGATTCTAGCATGAAATTGCTTGGGCACCTGTTAATTTTTAAGATTTTGACACATTCAGCTAAAATGTACAATCATGCGCTACAAACGCATTTAAAGCAATAAAAAGGTGATTATGGCTGTCAAACCTAAACCAAACGTTGTGCACTCAAATCTTTTGCTGTATTTAGTTTATTTTGGCATCCGGATGATGATTCTAGCATGAAATTGCTTGGGCACCTGTTAATTTTTAAGATTTTGACACATTCAGCTCAAATGTAACACAATTGCTGATTATGGCTGTCAAATCTAAACCAAACGTTGTGCACTCAAATCTTTTGCTGTATTTAGTTTATTTTGGCATCCGGATGATGATTCTAGCATGAAATTGCTTGGGCACCTGTTAATTTTTAAGATTTTGACACATTCAGCTCAAATGTACACAATTGCTGATTATGGCTGTCAAATCTAAACCAAACGTTGTGCACTCAAATCTTTTGCTGTATTTAGTTTATTTTGGCATCCGGATGATGATTCTAGCATGAAATTGCTTGGGCACCTGTTAATTTTTAAGATTTTGACACATTCAGCTCAAATGTACACAATTGCTGATTATGGCTGTCAAATCTAAACCAAACGTTGTGCACTCAAATCTTTTGCTGTATTTAGTTTATTTTGGCATCCGGATGATGATTCTAGCATGAAATTGCTTGGGCACCTGTTAATTTTTAAGATTTTGACACATTCAGCTCAAATGTACAATCATGCGCTAAAAACGCATTTAAAGCAATAAAAAGGTGATTATGGCTGTCAAACCTAAACCAAACGTTGTGCACTCAAATCTTTTGCTGTATTTAGTTTATTTTGGCATCCGGATGATGATTCTAGCATGAAATTGCTTGGGCACCTGTTAATTTTTAAGATTTTGACACATTCAGCTCAAATGTACACAATTGCTGATTATGGCTGTCAAATCTAAACCAAACGTTGTGCACTCAAATCTTTTGCTGTATTTAGTTTATTTTGGCATCCGGATGATGATTCTAGCATGAAATTGCTTGGGCACCTGTTAATTTTTAAGATTTTGACACATTCAGCTCAAATGTACAATCATGCGCTAAAAACGCATTTAAAGCAATAAAAAGGTGATTATGGCTGTCAAACCTAAACCAAACGTTGTGCACTCAAATCTTTTGCTGTATTTAGTTTATTTTGGCATCCGGATGATGATTCTAGCATGAAATTGCTTGGGCACCTGTTAATTTTTAAGATTTTGACACATTCAGCTCAAATGTACACAATTGCTGATTATGGCTGTCAAATCTAAACCAAACGTTGTGCACTCAAATCTTTTGCTGTATTTAGTTTATTTTGGCATCCGGATGATGATTCTAGCATGAAATTGCTTGGGCACCTGTTAATTTTTAAGATTTTGACACATTCAGCTCAAATGTACAATCATGCGCTAAAAATGCATTTAAAGCAATAAAAAGGTGATTATGGCTGTCAAACCTAAACCAAACGTTGTGCACTCAAATCTTTTGCTGTATTTAGTTTATTTTGGCATCCGGATGATGATTCTAGCATGAAATTGCTTGGGCACCTGTTAATTTTTAAGATTTTGACACATTCAGCTCAAATGTACACAATTGCTGATTATGGCTGTCAAATCTAAACCAAACGTTGTGCACTCAAATCTTTTGCTGTATTTAGTTTATTTTGGCATCCGGATGATGATTCTAGCATGAAATTGCTTGGGCACCTGTTAATTTTTAAGATTTTGACACATTCAGCTCAAATGTACAATCATGCGCTAAAAACGCATTTAAAGCAATAAAAAGGTGATTATGGCTGTCAAACCTAAACCAAACGTTGTGCACTCAAATCTTTTGCTGTATTTAGTTTATTTTGGCATCCGGATGATGATTCTAGCATGAAATTGCTTGGGCACCTGTTAATTTTTAAGATTTTGACACATTCAGCTCAAATGTACAATCATGCGCTACAAACGCATTTAAAGCAATAAAAAGGTGATTATGGCTGTCAAACCTAAACCAAACGTTGTGCACTCAAATCTTTTGCTGTATTTAGTTTATTTTGGCATCCGGATGATGATTCTAGCATGAAATTGCTTGGGCACCTGTTAATTTTTAAGATTTTGACACATTCAGCTCAAATGTACACAATTGCTGATTATGGCTGTCAAATCTAAACCAAACGTTGTGCACTCAAATCTTTTGCTGTATTTAGTTTATTTTGGCATCCGGATGATGATTCTAGCATGAAATTGCTTGGGCACCTGTTAATTTTTAAGATTTTGACACATTCAGCTCAAATGTACAATCATGCGCTAAAAAACGCATTTAAAGCAATAAAAAGGTGATTATGGCTGTCAAACCTAAACCAAACGTTGTGCACTCAAATCTTTTGCTGTATTTAGTTTATTTTGGCATCCGGATGATGATTCTAGCATGAAATTGCTTGGGCACCTGTTAATTTTTAAGATTTTGACACATTCAGCTCAAATGTACACAATTGCTGATTATGGCTGTCAAATCTAAACCAAACGTTGTGCACTCAAATCTTTTGCTGTATTTAGTTTATTTTGGCATCCGGATGATGATTCTAGCATGAAATTGCTTGGGCACCTGTTAATTTTTAAGATTTTGACACATTCAGCTCAAATGTACAATCATGCGCTAAAAACGCATTTAAAGCAATAAAAAGGTGATTATGGCTGTCAAACCTAAACCAAACGTTGTGCACTCAAATCTTTTGCTGTATTTAGTTTATTTTGGCATCCGGATGATGATTCTAGCATGAAATTGCTTGGGCACCTGTTAATTTTTAAGATTTTGACACATTCAGCTCAAATGTACACAATTGCTGATTATGGCTGTCAAATCTAAACCAAACGTTGTGCACTCAAATCCTTTGCTGTATTTAGTTTATTTTGGCATCCGGATGATGATTCTAGCATGAAAATGCTTGGGCACCTGTTTATTTTTAAGATTTTGACACATTCAGCTCAAATGTACAATCATGCGCTAAAAACGCATTTAAAGCAATAAAAAGGTGATTATGGCTGTCAAACCTAAACCAAACGTTGTGCACTCAAATCTTTTGCTGTATTTAGTTTATTTTGGCATCCGGATGATGATTCTAGCATGAAATTGCTTGGGCACCTGTTAATTTTTAAGATTTTGACACATTCAGCTCAAATGTACACAATTGCTGATTATGGCTGTCAAATCTAAACCAAACGTTGTGCACTCAAATCTTTTGCTGTATTTAGTTTATTTTGGCATCCGGATTATGATTCTAGCATGAAATTGCTTGGGCACCTGTTAATTTTTAAGATTTTGACACATTCAGCTCAAATGTACAATCATGCGCTAAAAACGCATTTAAAGCAATAAAAAGGTGATTATGGCTGTCAAACCTAAACCAAACGTTGTGCACTCAAATCTTTTGCTGTATTTAGTTTATTTTGGCATCCGGATGATGATTCTAGCATGAAATTGCTTGGGCACCTGTTAATTTTTAAGATTTTGACACATTCAGCTCAAATGTATACAATTGCTGATTATGGCTGTCAAATCTAAACCAAACGTTGTGCACTCAAATCTTTTGCTGTATTTTGTTTATTTTGGCATCCGGATTATGATTCTAGCATGAAATTGCTTGGGCACCTGTTAATTTTTAAGATTTTGACACATTCAGCTCAAATGTACAATCATGCGCTAAAAACGCATTTAAAGCAATAAAAAGGTGATTATGGCTGTCAAACCTAAACCAAACGTTGTGCACTCAAATCTTTTGCTGTATTTAGTTTATTTTGGCATCCGGATGATGATTCTAGCATGAAATTGCTTGGGCACCTGTTAATTTTTAAGATTTTGACACATTCAGCTCAAATGTACACAATTGCTGATTATGGCTGTCAAATCTAAACCAAACGTTGTGCACTCAAATCTTTTGCTGTATTTAGTTTATTTTGGCATCCGGATGATGATTCTAGCATGAAATTGCTTGGGCACCTGTTAATTTTTAAGATTTTGACACATTCAGCTCAAATGTACAATCATGCGCTAAAAACGCATTTAAAGCAATAAAAAGGTGATTATGGCTGTCAAACCTAAACCAAACGTTGTGCACTCAAATCTTTTGCTGTATTTAGTTTATTTTGGCATCCGGATGATGATTCTAGCATGAAATTGCTTGGGCACCTGTTAATTTTTAAGATTTTGACACATTCAGCTCAAATGTACACAATTGCTGATTATGGCTGTCAAATCTAAACCAAACGTTGTGCACTCAAATCTTTTACTGTATTTAGTTTATTTTGGCATCCGGATGATGATTCTAGCATGAAATTGCTTGGGCACCTGTTAATTTTTAAGATTTTGACACATTCAGCTCAAATGTACACAATTGCTGATTATGGCTGTCAAATCTAAACCAAACGTTGTGCACTCAAATCTTTTGCTGTATTTAGTTTATTTTGGCATCCGGATGATGATTCTAGCATGAAATTGCTTGGGCACCTGTTAATTTTTAAGATTTTGACACATTCAGCTAAAATGTACAATCATGCGCTACAAACGCATTTAAAGCAATAAAAAGGTGATTATGGCTGTCAAACCTAAACCAAACGTTGTGCACTCAAATCTTTTGCTGTATTTAGTTTATTTTGGCATCCGGATGATGATTCTAGCATGAAATTGCTTGGGCACCTGTTAATTTTTAAGATTTTGACACATTCAGCTCAAATGTACAATCATGCGCTAAAAACGCATTTAAAGCAATAAAAAGGTGATTATGGCTGTCAAACCTAAACCAAACGTTGTGCACTCAAATCTTTTGCTGTATTTAGTTTATTTTGGCATCCGGATGATGATTCTAGCATGAAATTGCTTGGGCACCTGTTAATTTTTAAGATTTTGACACATTCAGCTCAAATGTAACACAATTGCTGATTATGGCTGTCAAATCTAAACCAAACGTTGTGCACTCAAATCTTTTGCTGTATTTAGTTTATTTTGGCATCCGGATGATGATTCTAGCATGAAATTGCTTGGGCACCTGTTAATTTTTAAGATTTTGACACATTCAGCTCAAATGTACACAATTGCTGATTATGGCTGTCAAATCTAAACCAAACGTTGTGCACTCAAATCTTTTGCTGTATTTAGTTTATTTTGGCATCCGGATGATGATTCTAGCATGAAATTGCTTGGGCACCTGTTAATTTTTAAGATTTTGACACATTCAGCTCAAATGTACACAATTGCTGATTATGGCTGTCAAATCTAAACCAAAGGTTGTGCACTCAAATCTTTTGCTGTATTTAGTTTATTTTGGCATCCGGATGATGATTCTAGCATGAAATTGCTTGGGCACCTGTTAATTTTTAAGATTTTGACACATTCAGCTCAAATGTACAATCATGCGCTAAAAACGCATTTAAAGCAATAAAAAGGTGATTATGGCTGAAACCTAAACCAAACGTTGTGCACTCAAATCTTTTGCTGTATTTAGTTTATTTTGGCATCCGGATGATGATTCTAGCATGAAATTGCTTGGGCACCTGTTAATTTTTAAGATTTTGACACATTCAGCTCAAATGTACACAATTGCTGATTATGGCTGTCAAATCTAAACCAAACGTTGTGCACTCAAATCTTTTGCTGTATTTAGTTTATTTTGGCATCCGGATGATGATTCTAGCATGAAATTGCTTGGGCACCTGTTAATTTTTAAGATTTTGACACATTCAGCTCAAATGTACACAATTGCTGATTATGGCTGTCAAATCTAAACCAAACGTTGTGCACTCAAATATTTTGCTGTATTTAGTTTATTTTGGCATCCGGATGATGATTCTAGCATGAAATTGCTTGGGCACCTGTTAATTTTTAAGATTTTGACACATTCAGCTCAAATGTACAATCATGCGCTAAAAACGCATTTAAAGCAATAAAAAGGTGATTATGGCTGTCAAACCTAAACCAAACGTTGTGCACTCAAATCTTTTGCTGTATTTAGTTTATTTTGGCATCCGGATGATGATTCTAGCATGAAATTGCTTGGGCACCTGTTAATTTTTAAGATTTTGACACATTCAGCTCAAATGTACACAATTGCTGATTATGGCTGTCAAATCTAAACCAAACGTTGTGCACTCAAATCTTTTGCTGTATTTAGTTTATTTTGGCATCCGGATGATGATTCTAGCATGAAATTGCTTGGGCACCTGTTAATTTTTAAGATTTTGACACATTCAGCTCAAATGTACAATCATGCGCTAAAAAACGCATTTAAAGCAATAAAAAGGTGATTATGGCTGTCAAACCTAAACCAAACGTTGTGCACTCAAATCTTTTGCTGTATTTAGTTTATTTTGGCATCCGGATGATGATTCTAGCATGAAATTGCTTGGGCACCTGTTAATTTTTAAGATTTTGACACATTCAGCTCAAATGTACACAATTACTGATTATGGCTGTCAAATCTAAACCAAACGTTGTGCACTCAAATCTTTTGCTGTATTTAGTTTATTTTGGCATCCGGATGATGATTCTAGCATGAAATTGCTTGGGCACCTGTTAATTTTTAAGATTTTGACACATTCAGCTCAAATGTACAATCATGCGCTAAAAACGCATTTAAAGCAATAAAAAGGTGATTATGGCTGTCAAACCTAAACCAAACGTTGTGCACTCAAATCTTTTGCTGTATTTAGTTTATTTTGGCATCCGGATGATGATTCTAGCATGAAATTGCTTGGGCACCTGTTAATTTTTAAGATTTTGACACATTCAGCTCAAATGTACACAATTGCTGATTATGGCTGTCAAATCTAAACCAAACGTTGTGCACTCAAATCCTTTGCTGTATTTAGTTTATTTTGGCATCCGGATGATGATTCTAGCATGAAAATGCTTGGGCACCTGTTTATTTTTAAGATTTTGACACATTCAGCTCAAATGTACAATCATGCGCTAAAAACGCATTTAAAGCAATAAAAAGGTGATTATGGCTGTCAAACCTAAACCAAACGTTGTGCACTCAAATCTTTTGCTGTATTTAGTTTATTTTGGCGTCCGGATGATGATTCTAGCATGAAATTGCTTGGGCACCTGTTAATTTTTAAGATTTTGACACATTCAGCTCAAATGTACACAATTGCTGATTATGGCTGTCAAATCTAAACCAAACGTTGTGCACTCAAATCTTTTGCTGTATTTAGTTTATTTTGGCATCCGGATTATGATTCTAGCATGAAATTGCTTGGGCACCTGTTAATTTTTAAGATTTTGACACATTCAGCTCAAATGTACAATCATGCGCTAAAAACGCATTTAAAGCAATAAAAAGGTGATTATGGCTGTCAAACCTAAACCAAACGTTGTGCACTCAAATCTTTTGCTGTATTTAGTTTATTTTGGCATCCGGATGATGATTCTAGCATGAAATTGCTTGGGCACCTGTTAATTTTTAAGATTTTGACACATTCAGCTCAAATGTATACAATTGCTGATTATGGCTGTCAAATCTAAACCAAACGTTGTGCACTCAAATCTTTTGCTGTATTTTGTTTATTTTGGCATCCGGATTATGATTCTAGCATGAAATTGCTTGGGCACCTGTTAATTTTTAAGATTTTGACACATTCAGCTCAAATGTACAATCATGCGCTAAAAACGCATTTAAAGCAATAAAAAGGTGATTATGGCTGTCAAACCTAAACCAAACGTTGTGCACTCAAATCTTTTGCTGTATTTAGTTTATTTTGGCATCCGGATGATGATTCTAGCATGAAATTGCTTGGGCACCTGTTAATTTTTAAGATTTTGACACATTCAGCTCAAATGTACACAATTGCTGATTATGGCTGTCAAATCTAAACCAAACGTTGTGCACTCAAATCTTTTGCTGTATTTAGTTTATTTTGGCATCCGGATGATGATTCTAGCATGAAATTGCTTGGGCACCTGTTAATTTTTAAGATTTTGACACATTCAGCTCAAATGTACAATCATGCGCTAAAAACGCATTTAAAGCAATAAAAAGGTGATTATGGCTGTCAAACCTAAACCAAACGTTGTGCACTCAAATCTTTTGCTGTATTTAGTTTATTTTGGCATCCGGATGATGATTCTAGCATGAAATTGCTTGGGCACCTGTTAATTTTTAAGATTTTGACACATTCAGCTCAAATGTACACAATTGCTGATTATGGCTGTCAAATCTAAACCAAACGTTGTGCACTCAAATCTTTTGCTGTATTTAGTTTATTTTGGCATCCGGATGATGATTCTAGCATGAAATTGCTTGGGCACCTGTTAATTTTTAAGATTTTGACACATTCAGCTCAAATGTACAATCATGCGCTAAAAACGCATTTAAAGCAATAAAAAGGTGATTATGGCTGTCAAACCTAAACCAAACGTTGTGCACTCAAATCTTTTGCTGTATTTAGTTTATTTTGGCATCCGGATGATGATTCTAGCATGAAATTGCTTGGGCACCTGTTAATTTTTAAGATTTTGACACATTCAGCTCAAATGTACACAATTGCTGATTATGGCTGTCAAATCTAAACCAAACGTTGTGCACTCAAATCCTTTGCTGTATTTAGTTTATTTTGGCATCCGGATGATGATTCTAGCATGAAAATGCTTGGGCACCTGTTTATTTTTAAGATTTTGACACATTCAGCTCAAATGTACAATCATGCGCTAAAAACGCATTTAAAGCAATAAAAAGGTGATTATGGCTGTCAAACCTAAACCAAACGTTGTGCACTCAAATCTTTTGCTGTATTTAGTTTATTTTGGCATCCGGATGATGATTCTAGCATGAAATTGCTTGGGCACCTGTTAATTTTTAAGATTTTGACACATTCAGCTCAAATGTACACAATTGCTGATTATGGCTGTCAAATCTAAACCAAACGTTGTGCACTCAAATCTTTTGCTGTATTTAGTTTATTTTGGCATCCGGATTATGATTCTAGCATGAAATTGCTTGGGCACCTGTTAATTTTTAAGATTTTGACACATTCAGCTCAAATGTACAATCATGCGCTAAAAACGCATTTAAAGCAATAAAAAGGTGATTATGGCTGTCAAACCTAAACCAAACGTTGTGCACTCAAATCTTTTGCTGTATTTAGTTTATTTTGGCATCCGGATGATGATTCTAGCATGAAATTGCTTGGGCACCTGTTAATTTTTAAGATTTTGACACATTCAGCTCAAATGTATACAATTGCTGATTATGGCTGTCAAATCTAAACCAAACGTTGTGCACTCAAATCTTTTGCTGTATTTTGTTTATTTTGGCATCCGGATTATGATTCTAGCATGAAATTGCTTGGGCACCTGTTAATTTTTAAGATTTTGACACATTCAGCTCAAATGTACAATCATGCGCTAAAAACGCATTTAAAGCAATAAAAAGGTGATTATGGCTGTCAAACCTAAACCAAACGTTGTGCACTCAAATCTTTTGCTGTATTTAGTTTATTTTGGCATCCGGATGATGATTCTAGCATGAAATTGCTTGGGCACCTGTTAATTTTTAAGATTTTGACACATTCAGCTCAAATGTACACAATTGCTGATTATGGCTGTCAAATCTAAACCAAACGTTGTGCACTCAAATCTTTTGCTGTATTTAGTTTATTTTGGCATCCGGATGATGATTCTAGCATGAAATTGCTTGGGCACCTGTTAATTTTTAAGATTTTGACACATTCAGCTCAAATGTACAATCATGCGCTAAAAACGCATTTAAAGCAATAAAAAGGTGATTATGGCTGTCAAACCTAAACCAAACGTTGTGCACTCAAATCTTTTGCTGTATTTAGTTTATTTTGGCATCCGGATGATGATTCTAGCATGAAATTGCTTGGGCACCTGTTAATTTTTAAGATTTTGACACATTCAGCTCAAATGTACACAATTGCTGATTATGGCTGTCAAATCTAAACCAAACGTTGTGCACTCAAATCTTTTGCTGTATTTAGTTTATTTTGGCATCCGGATGATGATTCTAGCATGAAATTGCTTGGGCACCTGTTAATTTTTAAGATTTTGACACATTCAGCTCAAATGTACAATCATGCGCTAAAAAACGCATTTAAAGCAATAAAAAGGTGATTATGGCTGTCAAACCTAAACCAAACGTTGTGCACTCAAATCTTTTGCTGTATTTAGTTTATTTTGGCATCCGGATGATGATTCTAGCATGAAATTGCTTGGGCACCTGTTAATTTTTAAGATTTTGACACATTCAGCTCAAATGTACACAATTGCTGATTATGGCTGTCAAATCTAAACCAAACGTTGTGCACTCAAATCTTTTGCTGTATTTAGTTTATTTTGGCATCCGGATGATGATTCTAGCATGAAATTGCTTGGGCACCTGTTAATTTTTAAGATTTTGACACATTCAGCTCAAATGTACAATCATGCGCTAAAAACGCATTTAAAGCAATAAAAAGGTGATTATGGCTGTCAAACCTAAACCAAACGTTGTGCACTCAAATCTTTTGCTGTATTTAGTTTATTTTGGCATCCGGATGATGATTCTAGCATGAAATTGCTTGGGCACCTGTTAATTTTTAAGATTTTGACACATTCAGCTCAAATGTACACAATTGCTGATTATGGCTGTCAAATCTAAACCAAACGTTGTGCACTCAAATCCTTTGCTGTATTTAGTTTATTTTGGCATCCGGATGATGATTCTAGCATGAAAATGCTTGGGCACCTGTTTATTTTTAAGATTTTGACACATTCAGCTCAAATGTACAATCATGCGCTAAAAACGCATTTAAAGCAATAAAAAGGTGATTATGGCTGTCAAACCTAAACCAAACGTTGTGCACTCAAATCTTTTGCTGTATTTAGTTTATTTTGGCATCCGGATGATGATTCTAGCATGAAATTGCTTGGGCACCTGTTAATTTTTAAGATTTTGACACATTCAGCTCAAATGTACACAATTGCTGATTATGGCTGTCAAATCTAAACCAAACGTTGTGCACTCAAATCTTTTGCTGTATTTAGTTTATTTTGGCATCCGGATTATGATTCTAGCATGAAATTGCTTGGGCACCTGTTAATTTTTAAGATTTTGACACATTCAGCTCAAATGTACAATCATGCGCTAAAAACGCATTTAAAGCAATAAAAAGGTGATTATGGCTGTCAAACCTAAACCAAACGTTGTGCACTCAAATCTTTTGCTGTATTTAGTTTATTTTGGCATCCGGATGATGATTCTAGCATGAAATTGCTTGGGCACCTGTTAATTTTTAAGATTTTGACACATTCAGCTCAAATGTACACAATTGCTGATTATGGCTGTCAAATCTAAACCAAACGTTGTGCACTCAAATCTTTTGCTGTATTTAGTTTATTTTGGCATCCGGATGATGATTCTAGCATGAAATTGCTTGGGCACCTGTTAATTTTTAAGATTTTGACACATTCAGCTCAAATGTACAATCATGCGCTAAAAACGCATTTAAAGCAATAAAAAGGTGATTATGGCTGTCAAACCTAAACCAAACGTTGTGCACTCAAATCTTTTGCTGTATTTAGTTTATTTTGGCATCCGGATGATGATTCTAGCATGAAATTGCTTGGGCACCTGTTAATTTTTAAGATTTTGACACATTCAGCTCAAATGTACACAATTGCTGATTATGGCTGTCAAATCTAAACCAAACGTTGTGCACTCAAATCTTTTGCTGTATTTAGTTTATTTTGGCATCCGGATGATGATTCTAGCATGAAATTGCTTGGGCACCTGTTAATTTTTAAGATTTTGACACATTCAGCTCAAATGTACACAATTGCTGATTATGGCTGTCAAATCTAAACCAAACGTTGTGCACTCAAATCTTTTGCTGTATTTAGTTTATTTTGGCATCCGGATGATGATTCTAGCATGAAATTGCTTGGGCACCTGTTAATTTTTAAGATTTTGACACATTCAGCTAAAATGTACAATCATGCGCTACAAACGCATTTAAAGCAATAAAAAGGTGATTATGGCTGTCAAACCTAAACCAAACGTTGTGCACTCAAATCTTTTGCTGTATTTAGTTTATTTTGGCATCCGGATGATGATTCTAGCATGAAATTGCTTGGGCACCTGTTAATTTTTAAGATTTTGACACATTCAGCTCAAATGTACAATCATGCGCTAAAAACGCATTTAAAGCAATAAAAAGGTGATTATGGCTGTCAAACCTAAACCAAACGTTGTGCACTCAAATCTTTTGCTGTATTTAGTTTATTTTGGCATCCGGATGATGATTCTAGCATGAAATTGCTTGGGCACCTGTTAATTTTTAAGATTTTGACACATTCAGCTCAAATGTAACACAATTGCTGATTATGGCTGTCAAATCTAAACCAAACGTTGTGCACTCAAATCTTTTGCTGTATTTAGTTTATTTTGGCATCCGGATGATGATTCTAGCATGAAATTGCTTGGGCACCTGTTAATTTTTAAGATTTTGACACATTCAGCTCAAATGTACACAATTGCTGATTATGGCTGTCAAATCTAAACCAAACGTTGTGCACTCAAATCTTTTGCTGTATTTAGTTTATTTTGGCATCCGGATGATGATTCTAGCATGAAATTGCTTGGGCACCTGTTAATTTTTAAGATTTTGACACATTCAGCTCAAATGTACACAATTGCTGATTATGGCTGTCAAATCTAAACCAAACGTTGTGCACTCAAATCTTTTGCTGTATTTAGTTTATTTTGGCATCCGGATGATGATTCTAGCATGAAATTGCTTGGGCACCTGTTAATTTTTAAGATTTTGACACATTCAGCTCAAATGTACAATCATGCGCTAAAAACGCATTTAAAGCAATAAAAAGGTGATTATGGCTGAAACCTAAACCAAACGTTGTGCACTCAAATCTTTTGCTGTATTTAGTTTATTTTGGCATCCGGATGATGATTCTAGCATGAAATTGCTTGGGCACCTGTTAATTTTTAAGATTTTGACACATTCAGCTCAAATGTACACAATTGCTGATTATGGCTGTCAAATCTAAACCAAACGTTGTGCACTCAAATCTTTTGCTGTATTTAGTTTATTTTGGCATCCGGATGATGATTCTAGCATGAAATTGCTTGGGCACCTGTTAATTTTTAAGATTTTGACACATTCAGCTCAAATGTACACAATTGCTGATTATGGCTGTCAAATCTAAACCAAACGTTGTGCACTCAAATCTTTTGCTGTATTTAGTTTATTTTGGCATCCGGATGATGATTCTAGCATGAAATTGCTTGGGCACCTGTTAATTTTTAAGATTTTGACACATTCAGCTCAAATGTACAATCATGCGCTAAAAACGCATTTAAAGCAATAAAAAGGTGATTATGGCTGTCAAACCTAAACCAAACGTTGTGCACTCAAATCTTTTGCTGTATTTAGTTTATTTTGGCATCCGGATGATGATTCTAGCATGAAATTGCTTGGGCACCTGTTAATTTTTAAGATTTTGACACATTCAGCTCAAATGTACACAATTGCTGATTATGGCTGTCAAATCTAAACCAAACGTTGTGCACTCAAATCCTTTGCTGTATTTAGTTTATTTTGGCATCCGGATGATGATTCTAGCATGAAAATGCTTGGGCACCTGTTTATTTTTAAGATTTTGACACATTCAGCTCAAATGTACAATCATGCGCTAAAAACGCATTTAAAGCAATAAAAAGGTGATTATGGCTGTCAAACCTAAACCAAACGTTGTGCACTCAAATCTTTTGCTGTATTTAGTTTATTTTGGCATCCGGATGATGATTCTAGCATGAAATTGCTTGGGCACCTGTTAATTTTTAAGATTTTGACACATTCAGCTCAAATGTACACAATTGCTGATTATGGCTGTCAAATCTAAACCAAACGTTGTGCACTCAAATCTTTTGCTGTATTTAGTTTATTTTGGCATCCGGATTATGATTCTAGCATGAAATTGCTTGGGCACCTGTTAATTTTTAAGATTTTGACACATTCAGCTCAAATGTACAATCATGCGCTAAAAACGCATTTAAAGCAATAAAAAGGTGATTATGGCTGTCAAACCTAAACCAAACGTTGTGCACTCAAATCTTTTGCTGTATTTAGTTTATTTTGGCATCCGGATGATGATTCTAGCATGAAATTGCTTGGGCACCTGTTAATTTTTAAGATTTTGACACATTCAGCTCAAATGTACACAATTGCTGATTATGGCTGTCAAATCTAAACCAAACGTTGTGCACTCAAATCTTTTGCTGTATTTAGTTTATTTTGGCATCCGGATGATGATTCTAGCATGAAATTGCTTGGGCACCTGTTAATTTTTAAGATTTTGACACATTCAGCTCAAATGTACACAATTGCTGATTATGGCTGTCAAATCTAAACCAAACGTTGTGCACTCAAATCTTTTGCTGTATTTAGTTTATTTTGGCATCCGGATGATGATTCTAGCATGAAATTGCTTGGGCACCTGTTAATTTTTAAGATTTTGACACATTCAGCTCAAATGTACAATCATGCGCTAAAAACGCATTTAAAGCAATAAAAAGGTGATTATGGCTGTCAAACCTAAACCAAACGTTGTGCACTCAAATCTTTTGCTGTATTTAGTTTATTTTGGCATCCGGATGATGATTCTAGCATGAAATTGCTTGGGCACCTGTTAATTTTTAAGATTTTGACACATTCAGCTCAAATGTACACAATTGCTGATTATGGCTGTCAAATCTAAACCAAACGTTGTGCACTCAAATCCTTTGCTGTATTTAGTTTATTTTGGCATCCGGATGATGATTCTAGCATGAAAATGCTTGGGCACCTGTTTATTTTTAAGATTTTGACACATTCAGCTCAAATGTACAATCATGCGCTAAAAACGCATTTAAAGCAATAAAAAGGTGATTATGGCTGTCAAACCTAAACCAAACGTTGTGCACTCAAATCTTTTGCTGTATTTAGTTTATTTTGGCATCCGGATGATGATTCTAGCATGAAATTGCTTGGGCACCTGTTAATTTTTAAGATTTTGACACATTCAGCTCAAATGTACACAATTGCTGATTATGGCTGTCAAATCTAAACCAAACGTTGTGCACTCAAATCTTTTGCTGTATTTAGTTTATTTTGGCATCCGGATTATGATTCTAGCATGAAATTGCTTGGGCACCTGTTAATTTTTAAGATTTTGACACATTCAGCTCAAATGTACAATCATGCGCTAAAAACGCATTTAAAGCAATAAAAAGGTGATTATGGCTGTCAAACCTAAACCAAACGTTGTGCACTCAAATCTTTTGCTGTATTTAGTTTATTTTGGCATCCGGATGATGATTCTAGCATGAAATTGCTTGGGCACCTGTTAATTTTTAAGATTTTGACACATTCAGCTCAAATGTACACAATTGCTGATTATGGCTGTCAAATCTAAACCAAACGTTGTGCACTCAAATCTTTTGCTTTATTTTGTTTATTTTGGCATCCGGATTATGATTCTAGCATGAAATTGCTTGGGCACCTGTTAATTTTTAAGATTTTGACACATTCAGCTCAAATGTACAATCATGCGCTAAAAACGCATTTAAAGCAATAAAAAGGTGATTATGGCTGTCAAACCTAAACCAAACGTTGTGCACTCAAATCTTTTGCTGTATTTAGTTTATTTTGGCATCCGGATGATGATTCTAGCATGAAATTGCTTGGGCACCTGTTAATTTTTAAGATTTTGACACATTCAGCTCAAATGTACAATCATGCGCTACAAACGCATTTAAAGCAATAAAAAGGTGATTATGGCTGTCAAACCTAAACCAAACGTTGTGCACTCAAATCTTTTGCTGTATTTAGTTTATTTTGGCATCCGGATGATGATTCTAGCATGAAATTGCTTGGGCACCTGTTAATTTTTAAGATTTTGACACATTCAGCTCAAATGTACAATCATGCGCTACAAACGCATTTAAAGCAATAAAAAGGTGATTATGGCTGTCAAACCTAAACCAAACGTTGTGCACTCAAATCTTTTGCTGTATTTAGTTTATTTTGGCATCCGGATGATGATTCTAGCATGAAATTGCTTGGGCACCTGTTAATTTTTAAGATTTTGACACATTCAGCTCAAATGTACACAATTGCTGATTATGGCTGTCAAATCTAAACCAAACGTTGTGCACTCAAATCTTTTGCTGTATTTAGTTTATTTTGGCATCCGGATGATGATTCTAGCATGAAATTGCTTGGGCACCTGTTAATTTTTAAGATTTTGACACATTCAGCTCAAATGTACAATCATGCGCTAAAAAACGCATTTAAAGCAATAAAAAGGTGATTATGCCTGTCAAACCTAAACCAAACGTTGTGCACTCAAATCTTTTGCTGTATTTAGTTTATTTTGGCATCCGGATGATGATTCTAGCATGAAATTGCTTGGGCACCTGTTAATTTTTAAGATTTTGACACATTCAGCTCAAATGTACACAATTGCTGATTATGGCTGTCAAATCTAAACCAAACGTTGTGCACTCAAATCTTTTGCTGTATTTAGTTTATTTTGGCATCCGGATTATGATTCTAGCATGAAATTGCTTGGGCACCTGTTAATTTTTAAGATTTTGACACATTCAGCTCAAATGTACAATCATGCGCTAAAAACGCATTTAAAGCAATAAAAAGGTGATTATGGCTGTCAAACCTAAACCAAACGTTGTGCACTCAAATCTTTTGCTGTATTTAGTTTATTTTGGCATCCGGATGATGATTCTAGCATGAAATTGCTTGGGCACCTGTTAATTTTTAAGATTTTGACACATTCAGCTCAAATGTACACAATTGCTGATTATGGCTGTCAAATCTAAACCAAACGTTGTGCACTCAAATCTTTTGCTGTATTTTGTTTATTTTGGCATCCGGATTATGATTCTAGCATGAAATTGCTTGGGCACCTGTTAATTTTTAAGATTTTGACACATTCAGCTCAAATGTACAATCATGCGCTAAAAACGCATTTAAAGCAATAAAAAGGTGATTATGGCTGTCAAACCTAAACCAAACGTTGTGCACTCAAATCTTTTGCTGTATTTAGTTTATTTTGGCATCCGGATGATGATTCTAGCATGAAATTGCTTGGGCACCTGTTAATTTTTAAGATTTTGACACATTCAGCTCAAATGTACAATCATGCGCTACAAACGCATTTAAAGCAATAAAAAGGTGATTATGGCTGTCAAACCTAAACCAAACGTTGTGCACTCAAATCTTTTGCTGTATTTAGTTTATTTTGGCATCCGGATGATGATTCTAGCATGAAATTGCTTGGGCACCTGTTAATTTTTAAGATTTTGACACATTCAGCTCAAATGTACACAATTGCTGATTATGGCTGTCAAATCTAAACCAAACGTTGTGCAGTCAAATCTTTTGCTGTATTTAGTTTATTTTGGCATCCGGATGATGATTCTAGCATGAAATTGCTTGGGCACCTGTTAATTTTTAAGATTTTGACACATTCAGCTCAAATGTACACAATTGCTGATTATGGCTGTCAAATCTAAACCAAACGTTGTGCACTCAAATCTTTTGCTGTATTTAGTTTATTTTGGCATCCGGATTATGATTCTAGCATGAAATTGCTTGGGCACCTGTTAATTTTTAAGATTTTGACACATTCAGCTCAAATGTACAATCATGCGCTAAAAACGCATTTAAAGCAATAAAAAGGTGATTATGGCTGTCAAACCTAAACCAAACGTTGTGCACTCAAATCTTTTGCTGTATTTAGTTTATTTTGGCATCCGGATGATGATTCTAGCATGAAATTGCTTGGGCACCTGTTAATTTTTAAGATTTTGACACATTCAGCTCAAATGTACACAATTGCTGATTATGGCTGTCAAATCTAAACCAAACGTTGTGCACTCAAATCTTTTGCTGTATTTTGTTTATTTTGGCATCCGGATTATGATTCTAGCATGAAATTGCTTGGGCACCTGTTAATTTTTAAGATTTTGACACATTCAGCTCAAATGTACAATCATGCGCTAAAAACGCATTTAAAGCAATAAAAAGGTGATTATGGCTGTCAAACCTAAACCAAACGTTGTGCACTCAAATCTTTTGCTGTATTTAGTTTATTTTGGCATCCGGATGATGATTCTAGCATGAAATTGCTTGGGCACCTGTTAATTTTTAAGATTTTGACACATTCAGCTCAAATGTACAATCATGCGCTACAAACGCATTTAAAGCAATAAAAAGGTGATTATGGCTGTCAAACCTAAACCAAACGTTGTGCACTCAAATCTTTTGCTGTATTTAGTTTATTTTGGCATCCGGATGATGATTCTAGCATGAAATTGCTTGGGCACCTGTTAATTTTTAAGATTTTGACACATTCAGCTCAAATGTACACAATTGCTGATTATGGCTGTCAAATCTAAACCAAACGTTGTGCAGTCAAATCTTTTGCTGTATTTAGTTTATTTTGGCATCCGGATGATGATTCTAGCATGAAATTGCTTGGGCACCTGTTAATTTTTAAGATTTTGACACATTCAGCTCAAATGTACAATCATGCGCTAAAAAACGCATTTAAAGCAATAAAAAGGTGATTATGGCTGTCAAACCTAAACCAAACGTTGTGCACTCAAATCTTTTGCTGTATTTAGTTTATTTTGGCATCCGGATGATGATTCTAGCATGAAATTGCTTGGGCACCTGTTAATTTTTAAGATTTTGACACATTCAGCTCAAATGTACAATCATGCGCTAAAAACGCATTTAAAGCAATAAAAAGGCGATTATGGCTGTCAAACCTAAACCAAACGTTGTGCACTCAAATCTTTTGCTGTATTTAGTTTATTTTGGCATCCGGATGATGATTCTAGCATGAAATTGCTTGGGCACCTGTTAATTTTTAAGATTTTGACACATTCAGCTCAAATGTACACAATTGCTGATTATGGCTGTCAAATCTAAACCAAACGTTGTGCACTCAAATCTTTTGCTGTATTTAGTTTATTTTGGCATCCGGATGATGATTCTAGCATGAAATTGCTTGGGCACCTGTTAATTTTTAAGATTTTGACACATTCAGCTCAAATGTACAATCATGCGCTAAAAAACGCATTTAAAGCAATAAAAAGGTGATTATGGCTGTCAAACCTAAACCAAACGTTGTGCACTCAAATCTTTTGCTGTATTTAGTTTATTTTGGCATCCGGATGATGATTCTAGCATGAAATTGCTTGGGCACCTGTTAATTTTTAAGATTTTGACACATTCAGCTCAAATGTACACAATTGCTGATTATGGCTGTCAAATCTAAACCAAACGTTGTGCACTCAAATCTTTTGCTGTATTTAGTTTATTTTGGCATCCGGATGATGATTCTAGCATGAAATTGCTTGGGCACCTGTTAATTTTTAAGATTTTGACACATTCAGCTCAAATGTACAATCATGCGCTAAAAAACGCATTTAAAGCAATAAAAAGGTGATTATGGCTGTCAAACCTAAACCAAACGTTGTGCACTCAAATCTTTTGCTGTATTTAGTTTATTTTGGCATCCGGATGATGATTCTTGCATGAAATTGCTTGGGCACCTGTTAATTTTTAAGATTTTGACACATTCAGCTCAAATGTACAATCATGCGCTAAAAACGCATTTAAAGCAATAAAAAGGCGATTATGGCTGTCAAACCTAAACCAAACGTTGTGCACTCAAATCTTTTGCTGTATTTAGTTTATTTTGGCATCCGGATGATGATTCTAGCATGAAATTGCTTGGGCACCTGTTAATTTTTAAGATTTTGACACATTCAGCTCAAATGTACACAATTGCTGATTATGGCTGTCAAATCTAAACCAAACGTTGTGCACTCAAATCTTTTGCTGTATTTAGTTTATTTTGGCATCCGGATGATGATTCTAGCATGAAATTGCTTGGGCACCTGTTAATTTTTAAGATTTTGACACATTCAGCTCAAATGTACACAATTGCTGATTATGGCTGTCAAATCTAAACCAAACGTTGTGCACTCAAATCTTTTGCTGTATTTAGTTTATTTTGGCATCCGGATGATGATTCTAGCATGAAATTGCTTGGGCACCTGTTAATTTTTAAGATTTTGACACATTCAGCTCAAATGTACAATCATGCGCTAAAAACGCATTTAAAGCAATAAAAAGGTGATTATGGCTGTCAAACCTAAACCAAACGTTGTGCACTCAAATCTTTTGCTGTATTTAGTTTATTTTGGCATCCGGATGATGATTCTAGCATGAAATTGCTTGGGCACCTGTTAATTTTTAAGATTTTGACACATTCAGCTCAAATGTACACAATTGCTGATTATGGCTGTCAAATCTAAACCAAACGTTGTGCACTCAAATCTTTTGCTGTATTTAGTTTATTTTGGCATCCGGATGATGATTGTAGCATGAAATTGCTTGGGCACCTGTTAATTTTTAAGATTTTGACACATTCAGCTCAAATGTACACAATTGCTGATTATGGCTGTCAAATCTAAACCAAACGTTGTGCACTCAAATCTTTTGCTGTATTTAGTTTATTTTGGCATCCGGATGATGATTCTAGCATGAAATTGCTTGGGCACCTGTTAATTTTTAAGATTTTGACACATTCAGCTCAAATGTACAATCATGCGCTAAAAACGCATTTAAAGCAATAAAAAGGTGATTATGGCTGTCAAACCTAAACCAAACGTTGTGCACTCAAATCTTTTGCTGTATTTAGTTTATTTTGGCATCCGGATGATGATTCTAGCATGAAATTGCTTGGGCACCTGTTAATTTTTAAGATTTTGACACATTCAGCTCAAATGTACACAATTGCTGATTATGGCTGTCAAATCTAAACCAAACGTTGTGCACTCAAATCTTTTGCTGTATTTAGTTTATTTTGGCATCCGGATTATGATTCTAGCATGAAATTGCTTGGGCACCTGTTAATTTTTAAGATTTTGACACATTCAGCTCAAATGTACAATCATGCGCTAAAAACGCATTTAAAGCAATAAAAAGGTGATTATGGCTGTCAAACCTAAACCAAACGTTGTGCACTCAAATCTTTTGCTGTATTTAGTTTATTTTGGCATCCGGATGATGATTCTAGCATGAAATTGCTTGGGCACCTGTTAATTTTTAAGATTTTGACACATTCAGCTCAAATGTACACAATTGCTGATTATGGCTGTCAAATCTAAACCAAACGTTGTGCACTCAAATCTTTTGCTGTATTTTGTTTATTTTGGCATCCGGATTATGATTCTAGCATGAAATTGCTTGGGCACCTGTTAATTTTTAAGATTTTGACACATTCAGCTCAAATGTACAATCATGCGCTAAAAACGCATTTAAAGCAATAAAAAGGTGATTATGGCTGTCAAACCTAAACCAAACGTTGTGCACTCAAATCTTTTGCTGTATTTAGTTTATTTTGGCATCCGGATGATGATTCTAGCATGAAATTGCTTGGGCACCTGTTAATTTTTAAGATTTTGACACATTCAGCTCAAATGTACAATCATGCGCTACAAACGCATTTAAAGCAATAAAAAGGTGATTATGGCTGTCAAACCTAAACCAAACGTTGTGCACTCAAATCTTTTGCTGTATTTAGTTTATTTTGGCATCCGGATGATGATTCTAGCATGAAATTGCTTGGGCACCTGTTAATTTTTAAGATTTTGACACATTCAGCTCAAATGTACAATCATGCGCTACAAACGCATTTAAAGCAATAAAAAGGTGATTATGGCTGTCAAACCTAAACCAAACGTTGTGCACTCAAATCTTTTGCTGTATTTAGTTTATTTTGGCATCCGGATGATGATTCTAGCATGAAATTGCTTGGGCACCTGTTAATTTTTAAGATTTTGACACATTCAGCTCAAATGTACACAATTGCTGATTATGGCTGTCAAATCTAAACCAAACGTTGTGCACTCAAATCTTTTGCTGTATTTAGTTTATTTTGGCATCCGGATGATGATTCTTGCATGAAATTGCTTGGGCACCTGTTAATTTTTAAGATTTTGACACATTCAGCTCAAATGTACAATCATGCGCTAAAAAACGCATTTAAAGCAATAAAAAGGTGATTATGGCTGTCAAACCTAAACCAAACGTTGTGCACTCAAATCTTTTGCTGTATTTAGTTTATTTTGGCATCCGGATGATGATTTTAGCATGAAATTGCTTGGGCACCTGTTAATTTTTAAGATTTTGACACATTCAGCTCAAATGTACACAATTGCTGATTATGGCTGTCAAATCTAAACCAAACGTTGTGCACTCAAATCTTTTGCTGTATTTAGTTTATTTTGGCATCCGGATTATGATTCTAGCATGAAATTGCTTGGGCACCTGTTAATTTTTAAGATTTTGACACATTCAGCTCAAATGTACAATCATGCGCTAAAAACGCATTTAAAGCAATAAAAAGGTGATTATGGCTGTCAAACCTAAACCAAACGTTGTGCACTCAAATCTTTTGCTGTATTTAGTTTATTTTGGCATCCGGATGATGATTCTAGCATGAAATTGCTTGGGCACCTGTTAATTTTTAAGATTTTGACACATTCAGCTCAAATGTACACAATTGCTGATTATGGCTGTCAAATCTAAACCAAACGTTGTGCACTCAAATCTTTTGCTGTATTTTGTTTATTTTGGCATCCGGATTATGATTCTAGCATGAAATTGCTTGGGCACCTGTTAATTTTTAAGATTTTGACACATTCAGCTCAAATGT
This sequence comes from Festucalex cinctus, assembly GCF_051991245.1. Taxonomy (NCBI): domain Eukaryota; kingdom Metazoa; phylum Chordata; class Actinopteri; order Syngnathiformes; family Syngnathidae; genus Festucalex; species Festucalex cinctus. The sequence continues at coordinate 216,509 of NW_027520283.1, read as the reverse complement.
ACAATCATGCGCTAAAAACGCATTTAAAGCAATAAAAAGGTGATTATGGCTGTCAAACCTAAACCAAACGTTGTGCACTCAAATCTTTTGCTGTATTTAGTTTATTTTGGCATCCGGATGATGATTCTAGCATGAAATTGCTTGGGCACCTGTTAATTTTTAAGATTTTGACACATTCAGCTCAAATGTACAATCATGCGCTACAAACGCATTTAAAGCAATAAAAAGGTGATTATGGCTGTCAAACCTAAACCAAACGTTGTGCACTCAAATCTTTTGCTGTATTTAGTTTATTTTGGCATCCGGATGATGATTCTAGCATGAAATTGCTTGGGCACCTGTTAATTTTTAAGATTTTGACACATTCAGCTCAAATGTACACAATTGCTGATTATGGCTGTCAAATCTAAACCAAACGTTGTGCACTCAAATCTTTTGCTGTATTTAGTTTATTTTGGCATCCGGATGATGATTCTAGCATGAAATTGCTTGGGCACCTGTTAATTTTTAAGATTTTGACACATTCAGCTCAAATGTACAATCATGCGCTAAAAAACGCATTTAAAGCAATAAAAAGGTGATTATGGCTGTCAAACCTAAACCAAACGTTGTGCACTCAAATCTTTTGCTGTATTTAGTTTATTTTGGCATCCGGATGATGATTCTAGCATGAAATTGCTTGGGCACCTGTTAATTTTTAAGATTTTGACACATTCAGCTCAAATGTACAATCATGCGCTAAAAACGCATTTAAAGCAATAAAAAGGCGATTATGGCTGTCAAACCTAAACCAAACGTTGTGCACTCAAATCTTTTGCTGTATTTAGTTTATTTTGGCATCCGGATGATGATTCTAGCATGAAATTGCTTGGGCACCTGTTAATTTTTAAGATTTTGACACATTCAGCTCAAATGTACACAATTGCTGATTATGGCTGTCAAATCTAAACCAAACGTTGTGCACTCAAATCTTTTGCTGTATTTAGTTTATTTTGGCATCCGGATGATGATTCTAGCATGAAATTGCTTGGGCACCTGTTAATTTTTAAGATTTTGACACATTCAGCTCAAATGTACAATCATGCGCTAAAAAACGCATTTAAAGCAATAAAAAGGTGATTATGGCTGTCAAACCTAAACCAAACGTTGTGCACTCAAATCTTTTGCTGTATTTAGTTTATTTTGGCATCCGGATGATGATTCTAGCATGAAATTGCTTGGGCACCTGTTAATTTTTAAGATTTTGACACATTCAGCTCAAATGTACAATCATGCGCTAAAAACGCATTTAAAGCAATAAAAAGGCGATTATGGCTGTCAAACCTAAACCAAACGTTGTGCACTCAAATCTTTTGCTGTATTTAGTTTATTTTGGCATCCGGATGATGATTCTAGCATGAAATTGCTTGGGCACCTGTTAATTTTTAAGATTTTGACACATTCAGCTCAAATGTACACAATTGCTGATTATGGCTGTCAAATCTAAACCAAACGTTGTGCACTCAAATCTTTTGCTGTATTTAGTTTATTTTGGCATCCGGATGATGATTCTAGCATGAAATTGCTTGGGCACCTGTTAATTTTTAAGATTTTGACACATTCAGCTCAAATGTACAATCATGCGCTAAAAACGCATTTAAAGCAATAAAAAGGTGATTATGGCTGTCAAACCTAAACCAAACGTTGTGCACTCAAATCTTTTGCTGTATTTAGTTTATTTTGGCATCCGGATGATGATTCTAGCATGAAATTGCTTGGGCACCTGTTAATTTTTAAGATTTTGACACATTCAGCTCAAATGTACACAATTGCTGATTATGGCTGTCAAATCTAAACCAAACGTTGTGCAGTCAAATCTTTTGCTGTATTTAGTTTATTTTGGCATCCGGATGATGATTGTAGCATGAAATTGCTTGGGCACCTGTTAATTTTTAAGATTTTGACACATTCAGCTCAAATGTACAATCATGCGCTAAAAACGCATTTAAAGCAATAAAAAGGTGATTATGGCTGTCAAACCTAAACCAAACGTTGTGCACTCAAATCTTTTGCTGTATTTAGTTTATTTTGGCATCCGGATGATGATTCTAGCATGAAATTGCTTGGGCACCTGTTAATTTTTAAGATTTTGACACATTCAGCTCAAATGTACACAATTGCTGATTATGGCTGTCAAATCTAAACCAAACGTTGTGCACTCAAATCTTTTGCTGTATTTAGTTTATTTTGGCATCCGGATGATGATTCTAGCATGAAATTGCTTGGGCACCTGTTAATTTGTAAGATTTTGACACATTCAGCTCAAATGTACACAATTGCTGATTATGGCTGTCAAATCTAAACCAAACGTTGTGCACTCAAATCTTTTGCTGTATTTAGTTTATTTTGGCATCCGGATGATGATTCTAGCATGAAATTGCTTGGGCACCTGTTAATTTTTAAGATTTTGACACATTCAGCTAAAATGTACAATCATGCGCTACAAACGCATTTAAAGCAATAAAAAGGTGATTATGGCTGTCAAACCTAAACCAAACGTTGTGCACTCAAATCTTTTGCTGTATTTAGTTTATTTTGGCATCCGGATGATGATTCTAGCATGAAATTGCTTGGGCACCTGTTAATTTTTAAGATTTTGACACATTCAGCTCAAATGTACACAATTGCTGATTATGGCTGTCAAATCTAAACCAAACGTTGTGCACTCAAATCTTTTGCTGTATTTAGTTTATTTAGGCATCCGGATGATGATTCTAGCATGAAATTGCTTGGGCACCTGTTAATTTTTAAGATTTTGACACATTCAGCTCAAATGTACAATCATGCGCTAAAAACGCATTTAAAGCAATAAAAAGGTGATTATGGCTGTCAAACCTAAACCAAACGTTGTGCACTCAAATCTTTTGCTGTATTTAGTTTATTTTGGCATCCGGATGATGATTCTAGCATGAAATTGCTTGGGCACCTGTTAATTTTTAAGATTTTGACACATTCAGCTCAAATGTACACAATTGCTGATTATGGCTGTCAAATCTAAACCAAACGTTGTGCACTCAAATCTTTTGCTGTATTTAGTTTATTTTGGCATCCGGATGATGATTCTAGCATGAAATTGCTTGGGCACCTGTTAATTTTTAAGATTTTGACACATTCAGCTCAAATGTACAATCATGCGCTAAAAACGCATTTAAAGCAATAAAAAGGTGATTATGGCTGTCAAACCTAAACCAAACGTTGTGCACTCAAATCTTTTGCTGTATTTAGTTTATTTTGGCATCCGGATGATGATTCTAGCATGAAATTGCTTGGGCACCTGTTAATTTTTAAGATTTTGACACATTCAGCTCAAATGTACAATCATGCGCTAAAAACGCATTTAAAGCAATAAAAAGGTGATTATGGCTGTCAAACCTAAACCAAACGTTGTGCACTCAAATCTTTTGCTGTATTTAGTTTATTTTGGCATCCGGATGATGATTCTAGCATGAAATTGCTTGGGCACCTGTTAATTTTTAAGATTTTGACACATTCAGCTCAAATGTACACAATTGCTGATTATGGCTGTCAAATCTAAACCAAACGTTGTGCACTCAAATCTTTTGCTGTATTTAGTTTATTTTGGCATCCGGATGATGATTCTAGCATGAAATTGCTTGGGCACCTGTTAATTTTTAAGATTTTGACACATTCAGCTCAAATGTACAATCATGCGCTAAAAACGCATTTAAAGCAATAAAAAGGTGATTATGGCTGTCAAACCTAAACCAAACGTTGTGCACTCAAATCTTTTGCTGTATTTAGTTTATTTTGGCATCCGGATGATGATTCTAGCATGAAATTGCTTGGGCACCTGTTAATTTTTAAGATTTTGACACATTCAGCTCAAATGTACACAATTGCTGATTATGGCTGTCAAATCTAAACCAAACGTTGTGCACTCAAATCTTTTGCTGTATTTAGTTTATTTTGGCATCCGGATGATGATTCTAGCATGAAATTGCTTGGGCACCTGTTAATTTTTAAGATTTTGACACATTCAGCTCAAATGTACAATCATGCGCTAAAAACGCATTTAAAGCAATAAAAAGGTGATTATGGCTGTCAAACCTAAACCAAACGTTGTGCACTCAAATCTTTTGCTGTATTTAGTTTATTTTGGCATCCGGATGAAGATTCTAGCATGAAATTGCTTGGGCACCTGTTAATTTTTAAGATTTTGACACATTCAGCTCAAATGTACACAATTGCTGATTATGGCTGACAAATCTAAACCAAACGTTGTGCACTCAAATCTTTTGCTGTATTTAGTTTATTTTGGCATCCGGATGATGATTCTAGCATGAAATTGCTTGGGCACCTGTTAATTTTTAAGATTTTGACACATTCAGCTAAAATGTACAATCATGCGCTACAAACGCATTTAAAGCAATAAAAAGGTGATTATGGCTGTCAAACCTAAACCAAACGTTGTGCACTCAAATCTTTTGCTGTATTTAGTTTATTTTGGCATCCGGATGATGATTCTAGCATGAAATTGCTTGGGCACCTGTTAATTTTTAAGATTTTGACACATTCAGCTCAAATGTACACAATTGCTGATTATGGCTGTCAAATCTAAACCAAACGTTGTGCACTCAAATCTTTTGCTGTATTTAGTTTATTTTGGCATCCGGATGATGATTCTAGCATGAAATTGCTTGGGCACCTGTTAATTTTTAAGATTTTGACACATTCAGCTCAAATGTACAATCATGCGCTAAAAACGCATTTAAAGCAATAAAAAGGTGATTATGGCTGTCAAACCTAAACCAAACGTTGTGCACTCAAATCTTTTGCTGTATTTAGTTTATTTTGGCATCCGGATGATGATTCTAGCATGAAATTGCTTGGGCACCTGTTAATTTTTAAGATTTTGACACATTCAGCTCAAATGTACACAATTGCTGATTATGGCTGTCAAATCTAAACCAAACGTTGTGCACTCAAATCTTTTGCTGTATTTAGTTTATTTTGGCATCCGGATGATGATTCTAGCATGAAATTGCTTGGGCACCTGTTAATTTTTAAGATTTTGACACATTCAGCTCAAATGTACACAATTGCTGATTATGGCTGACAAATCTAAACCAAACGTTGTGCACTCAAATCTTTTGCTGTATTTAGTTTATTTTGGCATCCGGATGATGATTCTAGCATGAAATTGCTTGGGCACCTGTTAATTTTTAAGATTTTGACACATTCAGCTAAAATGTACAATCATGCGCTACAAACGCATTTAAAGCAATAAAAAGGTGATTATGGCTGTCAAACCTAAACCAAACGTTGTGCACTCAAATCTTTTGCTGTATTTAGTTTATTTTGGCATCCGGATGATGATTCTAGCATGAAATTGCTTGGGCACCTGTTAATTTTTAAGATTTTGACACATTCAGCTCAAATGTACACAATTGCTGATTATGGCTGTCAAATCTAAACCAAACGTTGTGCACTCAAATCTTTTGCTGTATTTAGTTTATTTTGGCATCCGGATGATGATTCTAGCATGAAATTGCTTGGGCACCTGTTAATTTTTAAGATTTTGACACATTCAGCTCAAATGTACAATCATGCGCTAAAAACGCATTTAAAGCAATAAAAAGGTGATTATGGCTGTCAAACCTAAACCAAACGTTGTGCACTCAAATCTTTTGCTGTATTTAGTTTATTTTGGCATCCGGATGATGATTCTAGCATGAAATTGCTTGGGCACCTGTTAATTTTTAAGATTTTGACACATTCAGCTCAAATGTACACAATTGCTGATTATGGCTGTCAAATCTAAACCAAACGTTGTGCACTCAAATCTTTTGCTGTATTTAGTTTATTTTGGCATCCGGATGATGATTCTAGCATGAAATTGCTTGGGCACCTGTTAATTTTTAAGATTTTGACACATTCAGCTCAAATGTACAATCATGCGCTAAAAACGCATTTAAAGCAATAAAAAGGTGATTATGGCTGTCAAACCTAAACCAAACGTTGTGCACTCAAATCTTTTGCTGTATTTAGTTTATTTTGGCATCCGGATGATGATTCTAGCATGAAATTGCTTGGGCACCTGTTAATTTTTAAGATTTTGACACATTCAGCTCAAATGTACAATCATGCGCTAAAAACGCATTTAAAGCAATAAAAAGGTGATTATGGCTGTCAAACCTAAACCAAACGTTGTGCACTCAAATCTTTTGCTGTATTTAGTTTATTTTGGCATCCGGATGATGATTCTAGCATGAAATTGCTTGGGCACCTGTTAATTTTTAAGATTTTGACACATTCAGCTCAAATGTACACAATTGCTGATTATGGCTGTCAAATCTAAACCAAACGTTGTGCACTCAAATCTTTTGCTGTATTTAGTTTATTTTGGCATCCGGATGATGATTCTAGCATGAAATTGCTTGGGCACCTGTTAATTTTTAAGATTTTGACACATTCAGCTCAAATGTACAATCATGCGCTAAAAACGCATTTAAAGCAATAAAAAGGTGATTATGGCTGTCAAACCTAAACCAAACGTTGTGCACTCAAATCTTTTGCTGTATTTAGTTTATTTTGGCATCCGGATGATGATTCTAGCATGAAATTGCTTGGGCACCTGTTAATTTTTAAGATTTTGACACATTCAGCTCAAATGTACACAATTGCTGATTATGGCTGTCAAATCTAAACCAAACGTTGTGCACTCAAATCTTTTGCTGTATTTAGTTTATTTTGGCATCCGGATGATGATTCTAGCATGAAATTGCTTGGGCACCTGTTAATTTTTAAGATTTTGACACATTCAGCTCAAATGTACACAATTGCTGATTATGGCTGTCAAATCTAAACCAAACGTTGTGCACTCAAATCTTTTGCTGTATTTAGTTTATTTTGGCATCCGGATGATGATTCTAGCATGAAATTGCTTGGACACCTGTTAATTTTTAAGATTTTGACACATTCAGCTCAAATGTACACAATTGCTGATTATGGCTGTCAAATCTAAACCAAACGTTGTGCACTCAAATCTTTTGCTGTATTTTGTTTATTTTGGCATCCGGATTATGATTCTAGCATGAAATTGCTTGGGCACCTGTTAATTTTTAAGATTTTGACACATTCAGCTCAAATGTACAATCATGCGCTAAAAACGCATTTAAAGCAATAAAAAGGTGATTATGGCTGTCAAACCTAAACCAAACGTTGTGCACTCAAATCTTTTGCTGTATTTAGTTTATTTTGGCATCCGGATGATGATTCTAGCATGAAATTGCTTGGGCACCTGTTAATTTTTAAGATTTTGACACATTCAGCTCAAATGTACACAATTGCTGATTATGGCTGTCAAATCTAAACCAAACGTTGTGCACTCAAATCTTTTGCTGTATTTAGTTTATTTTGGCATCCGGATGATGATTCTAGCATGAAATTGCTTGGGCACCTGTTAATTTTTAAGATTTTGACACATTCAGCTCAAATGTACAATCATGCGCTAAAAACGCATTTAAAGCAATAAAAAGGTGATTATGGCTGTCAAACCTAAACCAAACGTTGTGCACTCAAATCTTTTGCTGTATTTAGTTTATTTTGGCATCCGGATGATGATTCTAGCATGAAATTGCTTGGGCACCTGTTAATTTTTAAGATTTTGACACATTCAGCTCAAATGTACACAATTGCTGATTATGGCTGTCAAATCTAAACCAAACGTTGTGCACTCAAATCTTTTGCTGTATTTAGTTTATTTTGGCATCCGGATGATGATTCTAGCATGAAATTGCTTGGGCACCTGTTAATTTTTAAGATTTTGACACATTCAGCTCAAATGTACAATCATGCGCTAAAAACGCATTTAAAGCAATAAAAAGGTGATTATGGCTGTCAAACCTAAACCAAACGTTGTGCACTCAAATCTTTTGCTGTATTTAGTTTATTTTGGCATCCGGATGATGATTCTAGCATGAAATTGCTTGGGCACCTGTTAATTTTTAAGATTTTGACACATTCAGCTCAAATGTACACAATTGCTGATTATGGCTGTCAAATCTAAACCAAACGTTGTGCACTCAAATCTTTTGCTGTATTTAGTTTATTTTGGCATCCGGATGATGATTCTAGCATGAAATTGCTTGGGCACCTGTTAATTTTTAAGATTTTGACACATTCAGCTCAAATGTACACAATTGCTGATTATGGCTGTCAAATCTAAACCAAACGTTGTGCACTCAAATCTTTTGCTGTATTTAGTTTATTTTGGCATCCGGATGATGATTCTAGCATGAAATTGCTTGGACACCTGTTAATTTTTAAGATTTTGACACATTCAGCTCAAATGTACACAATTGCTGATTATGGCTGTCAAATCTAAACCAAACGTTGTGCACTCAAATCTTTTGCTGTATTTTGTTTATTTTGGCATCCGGATTATGATTCTAGCATGAAATTGCTTGGGCACCTGTTAATTTTTAAGATTTTGACACATTCAGCTCAAATGTACAATCATGCGCTAAAAACGCATTTAAAGCAATAAAAAGGTGATTATGGCTGTCAAACCTAAACCAAACGTTGTGCACTCAAATCTTTTGCTGTATTTAGTTTATTTTGGCATCCGGATGATGATTCTAGCATGAAATTGCTTGGGCACCTGTTAATTTTTAAGATTTTGACACATTCAGCTCAAATGTACACAATTGCTGATTATGGCTGTCAAATCTAAACCAAACGTTGTGCACTCAAATCTTTTGCTGTATTTAGTTTATTTTGGCATCCGGATGATGATTCTAGCATGAAATTGCTTGGGCACCTGTTAATTTTTAAGATTTTGACACATTCAGCTCAAATGTACAATCATGCGCTAAAAACGCATTTAAAGCAATAAAAAGGTGATTATGGCTGTCAAACCTAAACCAAACGTTGTGCACTCAAATCTTTTGCTGTATTTAGTTTATTTTGGCATCCGGATGATGATTCTAGCATGAAATTGCTTGGGCACCTGTTAATTTTTAAGATTTTGACACATTCAGCTCAAATGTACACAATTGCTGATTATGGCTGTCAAATCTAAACCAAACGTTGTGCACTCAAATCTTTTGCTGTATTTAGTTTATTTTGGCATCCGGATGATGATTCTAGCATGAAATTGCTTGGGCACCTGTTAATTTTTAAGATTTTGACACATTCAGCTCAAATGTACAATCATGCGCTAAAAACGCATTTAAAGCAATAAAAAGGTGATTATGGCTGTCAAACCTAAACCAAACGTTGTGCACTCAAATCTTTTGCTGTATTTAGTTTATTTTGGCATCCGGATGATGATTCTAGCATGAAATTGCTTGGGCACCTGTTAATTTTTAAGATTTTGACACATTCAGCTCAAATGTACACAATTGCTGATTATGGCTGTCAAATCTAAACCAAACGTTGTGCACTCAAATCTTTTGCTGTATTTAGTTTATTTTGGCATCCGGATGATGATTCTAGCATGAAATTGCTTGGGCACCTGTTAATTTTTAAGATTTTGACACATTCAGCTCAAATGTACAATCATGCGCTAAAAACGCATTTAAAGCAATAAAAAGGTGATTATGGCTGTCAAACCTAAACCAAACGTTGTGCACTCAAATCTTTTGCTGTATTTAGTTTATTTTGGCATCCGGATGATGATTCTAGCATGAAATTGCTTGGGCACCTGTTAATTTTTAAGATTTTGACACATTCAGCTCAAATGTACACAATTGCTGATTATGGCTGACAAATCTAAACCAAACGTTGTGCACTCAAATCTTTTGCTGTATTTAGTTTATTTTGGCATCCGGATGATGATTCTAGCATGAAATTGCTTGGGCACCTGTTAATTTTTAAGATTTTGACACATTCAGCTAAAATGTACAATCATGCGCTACAAACGCATTTAAAGCAATAAAAAGGTGATTATGGCTGTCAAACCTAAACCAAACGTTGTGCACTCAAATCTTTTGCTGTATTTAGTTTATTTTGGCATCCGGATGATGATTCTAGCATGAAATTGCTTGGGCACCTGTTAATTTTTAAGATTTTGACACATTCAGCTCAAATGTACACAATTGCTGATTATGGCTGTCAAATCTAAACCAAACGTTGTGCACTCAAATCTTTTGCTGTATTTAGTTTATTTTGGCATCCGGATGATGATTCTAGCATGAAATTGCTTGGGCACCTGTTAATTTTTAAGATTTTGACACATTCAGCTCAAATGTACAATCATGCGCTAAAAACGCATTTAAAGCAATAAAAAGGTGATTATGGCTGTCAAACCTAAACCAAACGTTGTGCACTCAAATCTTTTGCTGTATTTAGTTTATTTTGGCATCCGGATGATGATTCTAGCATGAAATTGCTTGGGCACCTGTTAATTTTTAAGATTTTGACACATTCAGCTCAAATGTACACAATTGCTGATTATGGCTGTCAAATCTAAACCAAACGTTGTGCACTCAAATCTTTTGCTGTATTTAGTTTATTTTGGCATCCGGATGATGATTCTAGCATGAAATTGCTTGGGCACCTGTTAATTTTTAAGATTTTGACACATTCAGCTCAAATGTACACAATTGCTGATTATGGCTGACAAATCTAAACCAAACGTTGTGCACTCAAATCTTTTGCTGTATTTAGTTTATTTTGGCATCCGGATGATGATTCTAGCATGAAATTGCTTGGGCACCTGTTAATTTTTAAGATTTTGACACATTCAGCTAAAATGTACAATCATGCGCTACAAACGCATTTAAAGCAATAAAAAGGTGATTATGGCTGTCAAACCTAAACCAAACGTTGTGCACTCAAATCTTTTGCTGTATTTAGTTTATTTTGGCATCCGGATGATGATTCTAGCATGAAATTGCTTGGGCACCTGTTAATTTTTAAGATTTTGACACATTCAGCTCAAATGTACACAATTGCTGATTATGGCTGTCAAATCTAAACCAAACGTTGTGCACTCAAATCTTTTGCTGTATTTAGTTTATTTTGGCATCCGGATGATGATTCTAGCATGAAATTGCTTGGGCACCTGTTAATTTTTAAGATTTTGACACATTCAGCTCAAATGTACAATCATGCGCTAAAAACGCATTTAAAGCAATAAAAAGGTGATTATGGCTGTCAAACCTAAACCAAACGTTGTGCACTCAAATCTTTTGCTGTATTTAGTTTATTTTGGCATCCGGATGATGATTCTAGCATGAAATTGCTTGGGCACCTGTTAATTTTTAAGATTTTGACACATTCAGCTCAAATGTACACAATTGCTGATTATGGCTGTCAAATCTAAACCAAACGTTGTGCACTCAAATCTTTTGCTGTATTTAGTTTATTTTGGCATCCGGATGATGATTCTAGCATGAAATTGCTTGGGCACCTGTTAATTTTTAAGATTTTGACACATTCAGCTCAAATGTACAATCATGCGCTAAAAACGCATTTAAAGCAATAAAAAGGTGATTATGGCTGTCAAACCTAAACCAAACGTTGTGCACTCAAATCTTTTGCTGTATTTAGTTTATTTTGGCATCCGGATGATGATTCTAGCATGAAATTGCTTGGGCACCTGTTAATTTTTAAGATTTTGACACATTCAGCTCAAATGTACAATCATGCGCTAAAAACGCATTTAAAGCAATAAAAAGGTGATTATGGCTGTCAAACCTAAACCAAACGTTGTGCAATCAAATCTTTTGCTGTATTTAGTTTATTTTGGCATCCGGATGATGATTCTAGCATGAAATTGCTTGGGCACCTGTTAATTTTTAAGATTTTGACACATTCAGCTCAAATGTACACAATTGCTGATTATGGCTGTCAAATCTAAACCAAACGTTGTGCACTCAAATCTTTTGCTGTATTTAGTTTATTTTGGCATCCGGATGATGATTCTAGCATGAAATTGCTTGGGCACCTGTTAATTTTTAAGATTTTGACACATTCAGCTCAAATGTACAATCATGCGCTAAAAACGCATTTAAAGCAATAAAAAGGTGATTATGGCTGTCAAACCTAAACCAAACGTTGTGCACTCAAATCTTTTGCTGTATTTAGTTTATTTTGGCATCCGGATGATGATTCTAGCATGAAATTGCTTGGGCACCTGTTAATTTTTAAGATTTTGACACATTCAGCTCAAATGTACAATCATGCGCTAAAAACGCATTTAAAGCAATAAAAAGGTGATTATGGCTGTCAAACCTAAACCAAACGTTGTGCACTCAAATCTTTTGCTGTATTTAGTTTATTTTGGCATCCGGATGATGATTCTAGCATGAAATTGCTTGGGCACCTGTTAATTTTTAAGATTTTGACACATTCAGCTCAAATGTACACAATTGCTGATTATGGCTGTCAAATCTAAACCAAACGTTGTGCACTCAAATCTTTTGCTGTATTTAGTTTATTTTGGCATCCGGATGATGATTCTAGCATGAAATTGCTTGGGCACCTGTTAATTTTTAAGATTTTGACACATTCAGCTCAAATGTACAATCATGCGCTAAAAACGCATTTAAAGCAATAAAAAGGTGATTATGGCTGTCAAACCTAAACCAAACGTTGTGCACTCAAATCTTTTGCTGTATTTAGTTTATTTTGGCATCCGGATGATGATTCTAGCATGAAATTGCTTGGGCACCTGTTAATTTTTAAGATTTTGACACATTCAGCTCAAATGTACACAATTGCTGATTATGGCTGTCAAATCTAAACCAAACGTTGTGCACTCAAATCTTTTGCTGTATTTAGTTTATTTTGGCATCCGGATGATGATTCTAGCATGAAATTGCTTGGGCACCTGTTAATTTTTAAGATTTTGACACATTCAGCTCAAATGTACACAATTGCTGATTATGGCTGTCAAATCTAAACCAAACGTTGTGCACTCAAATCTTTTGCTGTATTTAGTTTATTTTGGCATCCGGATGATGATTCTAGCATGAAATTGCTTGGACACCTGTTAATTTTTAAGATTTTGACACATTCAGCTCAAATGTACACAATTGCTGATTATGGCTGTCAAATCTAAACCAAACGTTGTGCACTCAAATCTTTTGCTGTATTTTGTTTATTTTGGCATCCGGATTATGATTCTAGCATGAAATTGCTTGGGCACCTGTTAATTTTTAAGATTTTGACACATTCAGCTCAAATGTACAATCATGCGCTAAAAACGCATTTAAAGCAATAAAAAGGTGATTATGGCTGTCAAACCTAAACCAAACGTTGTGCACTCAAATCTTTTGCTGTATTTAGTTTATTTTGGCATCCGGATGATGATTCTAGCATGAAATTGCTTGGGCACCTGTTAATTTTTAAGATTTTGACACATTCAGCTCAAATGTACACAATTGCTGATTATGGCTGTCAAATCTAAACCAAACGTTGTGCACTCAAATCTTTTGCTGTATTTAGTTTATTTTGGCATCCGGATGATGATTCTAGCATGAAATTGCTTGGGCACCTGTTAATTTTTAAGATTTTGACACATTCAGCTCAAATGTACAATCATGCGCTCAAAACGCATTTAAAGCAATAAAAAGGTGATTATGGCTGTCAAACCTAAACCAAACGTTGTGCACTCAAATCTTTTGCTGTATTTAGTTTATTTTGGCATCCGGATGATGATTCTAGCATGAAATTGCTTGGGCACCTGTTAATTTTTAAGATTTTGACACATTCAGCTCAAATGTACACAATTGCTGATTATGGCTGTCAAATCTAAACCAAACGTTGTGCACTCAAATCTTTTGCTGTATTTAGTTTATTTTGGCATCCGGATGATGATTGTAGCATGAAATTGCTTGGGCACCTGTTAATTTTTAAGATTTTGACACATTCAGCTCAAATGTACAATCATGCGCTAAAAACGCATTTAAAGCAATAAAAAGGTGATTATGGCTGTCAAACCTAAACCAAACGTTGTGCACTCAAATCTTTTGCTGTATTTAGTTTATTTTGGCATCCGGATGATGATTCTAGCATGAAATTGCTTGGGCACCTGTTAATTTTTAAGATTTTGACACATTCAGCTCAAATGTACAATCATGCGCTAAAAACGCATTTAAAGCAATAAAAAGGTGATTATGGCTGTCAAACCTAAACCAAACGTTGTGCACTCAAATCTTTTGCTGTATTTAGTTTATTTTGGCATCCGGATGATGATTCTAGCATGAAATTGCTTGGGCACCTGTTAATTTTTAAGATTTTGACACATTCAGCTCAAATGTACACAATTGCTGATTATGGCTGTCAAATCTAAACCAAACGTTGTGCACTCAAATCTTTTGCTGTATTTAGTTTATTTTGGCATCCGGATGATGATTCTAGCATGAAATTGCTTGGGCACCTGTTAATTTTTAAGATTTTGACACATTCAGCTCAAATGTACAATCATGCGCTAAAAACGCATTTAAAGCAATAAAAAGGTGATTATGGCTGTCAAACCTAAACCAAACGTTGTGCACTCAAATCTTTTGCTGTATTTAGTTTATTTTGGCATCCGGATGATGATTCTAGCATGAAATTGCTTGGGCACCTGTTAATTTTTAAGATTTTGACACATTCAGCTCAAATGTACACAATTGCTGATTATGGCTGTCAAATCTAAACCAAACGTTGTGCACTCAAATCTTTTGCTGTATTTAGTTTATTTTGGCATCCGGATGATGATTCTAGCATGAAATTGCTTGGGCACCTGTTAATTTTTAAGATTTTGACACATTCAGCTCAAATGTACACAATTGCTGATTATGGCTGTCAAATCTAAACCAAACGTTGTGCACTCAAATCTTTTGCTGTATTTAGTTTATTTTGGCATCCGGATGATGATTCTAGCATGAAATTGCTTGGACACCTGTTAATTTTTAAGATTTTGACACATTCAGCTCAAATGTACACAATTGCTGATTATGGCTGTCAAATCTAAACCAAACGTTGTGCACTCAAATCTTTTGCTGTATTTTGTTTATTTTGGCATCCGGATTATGATTCTAGCATGAAATTGCTTGGGCACCTGTTAATTTTTAAGATTTTGACACATTCAGCTCAAATGTACAATCATGCGCTAAAAACGCATTTAAAGCAATAAAAAGGTGATTATGGCTGTCAAACCTAAACCAAACGTTGTGCACTCAAATCTTTTGCTGTATTTAGTTTATTTTGGCATCCGGATGATGATTCTAGCATGAAATTGCTTGGGCACCTGTTAATTTTTAAGATTTTGACACATTCAGCTCAAATGTACACAATTGCTGATTATGGCTGTCAAATCTAAACCAAACGTTGTGCACTCAAATCTTTTGCTGTATTTAGTTTATTTTGGCATCCGGATGATGATTCTAGCATGAAATTGCTTGGGCACCTGTTAATTTTTAAGATTTTGACACATTCAGCTCAAATGTACAATCATGCGCTCAAAACGCATTTAAAGCAATAAAAAGGTGATTATGGCTGTCAAACCTAAACCAAACGTTGTGCACTCAAATCTTTTGCTGTATTTAGTTTATTTTGGCATCCGGATGATGATTCTAGCATGAAATTGCTTGGGCACCTGTTAATTTTTAAGATTTTGACACATTCAGCTCAAATGTACACAATTGCTGATTATGGCTGTCAAATCTAAACCAAACGTTGTGCACTCAAATCTTTTGCTGTATTTAGTTTATTTTGGCATCCGGATGATGATTGTAGCATGAAATTGCTTGGGCACCTGTTAATTTTTAAGATTTTGACACATTCAGCTCAAATGTACAATCATGCGCTAAAAACGCATTTAAAGCAATAAAAAGGTGATTATGGCTGTCAAACCTAAACCAAACGTTGTGCACTCAAATCTTTTGCTGTATTTAGTTTATTTTGGCATCCGGATGATGATTCTAGCATGAAATTGCTTGGGCACCTGTTAATTTTTAAGATTTTGACACATTCAGCTCAAATGTACACAATTGCTGATTATGGCTGTCAAATCTAAACCAAACGTTGTGCACTCAAATCTTTTGCTGTATTTAGTTTATTTTGGCATCCGGATGATGATTCTAGCATGAAATTGCTTGGGCACCTGTTAATTTTTAAGATTTTGACACATTAAGCTCAAATGTACACAATTGCTGATTATGGCTGTCAAATCTAAACCAAACGTTGTGCACTCAAATCTTTTGCTGTATTTAGTTTATTTTGGCATCCGGATGATGATTCTAGCATGAAATTGCTTGGGCACCTGTTAATTTTTAAGATTTTGACACATTCAGCTAAAATGTACAATCATGCGCTACAAACGCATTTAAAGCAATAAAAAGGTGATTATGGCTGTCAAACCTAAACCAAACGTTGTGCACTCAAATCTTTTGCTGTATTTAGTTTATTTTGGCATCCGGATGATGATTCTAGCATGAAATTGCTTGGGCACCTGTTAATTTTTAAGATTTTGACACATTCAGCTCAAATGTACACAATTGCTGATTATGGCTGTCAAATCTAAACCAAACGTTGTGCACTCAAATCTTTTGCTGTATTTAGTTTATTTTGGCATCCGGATGATGATTCTAGCATGAAATTGCTTGGGCACCTGTTAATTTTTAAGATTTTGACACATTCAGCTCAAATGTACAATCATGCGCTAAAAACGCATTTAAAGCAATAAAAAGGTGATTATGGCTGTCAAACCTAAACCAAACGTTGTGCACTCAAATCTTTTGCTGTATTTAGTTTATTTTGGCATCCGGATGATGATTCTAGCATGAAATTGCTTGGGCACCTGTTAATTTTTAAGATTTTGACACATTCAGCTCAAATGTACACAATTGCTGATTATGGCTGTCAAATCTAAACCAAACGTTGTGCACTCAAATCTTTTGCTGTATTTAGTTAATTTTGGCATCCGGATGATGATTCTAGCATGAAATTGCTTGGGCACCTGTTAATTTTTAAGATTTTTGACACATTCAGCTCAAATGTACAATCATGCGCTAAAAACGCATTTAAAGCAATAAAATGGTGATTATGGCTGTCAAACCTAAACCAAACGTTGTGCACTCAAATCTTTTGCTGTATTTAGTTTATTTTGGCATCCGGATGATGATTCTAGCATGAAATTGCTTGGGCACCTGTTAATTTTTAAGATTTTGACACATTCAGCTCAAATGTACACAATTGCTGATTATGGCTGTCAAATCTAAACCAAACGTTGTGCACTCAAATCTTTTGCTGTATTTAGTTTATTTTGGCATCCGGATGATGATTCTAGCATGAAATTGCTTGGGCACCTGTTAATTTTTAAGATTTTGACACATTCAGCTCAAATGTACACAATTGCTGATTATGGCTGTCAAATCTAAACCAAACGTTGTGCACTCAAATCTTTTGCTGTATTTAGTTTATTTTGGCATCCGGATGATGATTCTAGCATGAAATTGCTTGGGCACCTGTTAATTTTTAAGATTTTGACACATTCAGCTCAAATGTACAATCATGCGCTAAAAACGCATTTAAAGCAATAAAAAGGTGATTATGGCTGTCAAACCTAAACCAAACGTTGTGCACTCAAATCTTTTGCTGTATTTAGTTTATTTTGGCATCCGGATGATGATTCTAGCATGAAATTGCTTGGGCACCTGTTAATTTTTAAGATTTTGACACATTCAGCTCAAATGTACACAATTGCTGATTATGGCTGTCAAATCTAAACCAAACGTTGTGCACTCAAATCTTTTGCTGTATTTAGTTTATTTTGGCATCCGGATGATGATTCTAGCATGAAATTGCTTGGGCACCTGTTAATTTTTAAGATTTTGACACATTCAGCTCAAATGTACAATCATGCGCTAAAAACGCATTTAAAGCAATAAAAAGGTGATTATGGCTGTCAAACCTAAACCAAACGTTGTGCACTCAAGTCTTTTGCTGTATTTAGTTTATTTTGGCATCCGGATGATGATTCTAGCATGAAATTGCTTGGGCACCTGTTAATTTTTAAGATTTTGACACATTCAGCTCAAATGTACACAATTGCTGATTATGGCTGTCAAATCTAAACCAAACGTTGTGCACTCAAATCTTTTGCTGTATTTAGTTTATTTTGGCATCCGGATGAGCATGAAATTGCTTGGGCACCTGTTAATTTTTAAGATTTTGACACATTCAGCTCAAATGTACAATCATGCGCTAAAAACGCATTTAAAGCAATAAAAAGGTGATTATGGCTGTCAAACCTAAACCAAACGTTGTGCACTCAAATCTTTTGCTGTATTTAGTTTATTTTGGCATCCGGATGATGATTCTAGCATGAAATTGCTTGGGCACCTGTTAATTTTTAAGATTTTGACACATTCAGCTCAAATGTACACAATTGCTGATTATGGCTGTCAAATCTAAACCAAACGTTGTGCACTCAAATCTTTTGCTGTATTTAGTTTATTTTGGCATCCGTATGATGATTCTAGCATGAAATTGCTTGGGCACCTGTTAATTTTTAAGATTTTGACACATTCAGCTCAAATGTACAATCATGCGCTAAAAACGCATTTAAAGCAATAAAAAGGTGATTATGGCTGTCAAACCTAAACCAAACGTTGTGCACTCAAATCTTTTGCTGTATTTAGTTTATTTTGGCATCCGGATGATGATTCTAGCATGAAATTGCTTGGGCACCTGTTAATTTTTAAGATTTTGACACATTCAGCTCAAATGTACACAATTGCTGATTATGGCTGTCAAATCTAAACCAAACGTTGTGCACTCAAATCTTTTGCTGTATTTAGTTTATTTTGGCATCCGGATGATGATTCTAGCATGAAATTGCTTGGGCACCTGTTAATTTTTAAGATTTTGACACATTCAGCTCAAATGTACACAATTGCTGATTATGGCTGTCAAATCTAAACCAAACGTTGTGCACTCAAATCTTTTGCTGTATTTAGTTTATTTTGGCATCCGGATGATGATTCTAGCATGAAATTGCTTGGGCACCTGTTAATTTTTAAGATTTTGACACATTCAGCTCAAATGTACAATCATGCGCTAAAAACGCATTTAAAGCAATAAAAAGGTGATTATGGCTGTCAAACCTAAACCAAACGTTGTGCACTCAAATCTTTTGCTGTATTTAGTTTATTTTGGCATCCGGATGATGATTCTAGCATGAAATTGCTTGGGCACCTGTTAATTTTTAAGATTTTGACACATTCAGCTCAAATGTACAATCATGCGCTAAAAACGCATTTAAAGCAATAAAAAGGTGATTATGGCTGTCAAACCTAAACCAAACGTTGTGCACTCAAATCTTTTGCTGTATTTAGTTTATTTTGGCATCCGGATGATGATTCTAGCATGAAATTGCTTGGGCACCTGTTAATTTTTAAGATTTTGACACATTCAGCTCAAATGTACACAATTGCTGATTATGGCTGTCAAATCTAAACCAAACGTTGTGCACTCAAATCTTTTGCTGTATTTAGTTTATTTTGGCATCCGGATGATGATTCTAGCATGAAATTGCTTGGGCACCTGTTAATTTTTAAGATTTTGACACATTCAGCTCAAATGTACAATCATGCGCTAAAAACGCATTTAAAGCAATAAAAAGGTGATTATGGCTGTCAAACCTAAACCAAACGTTGTGCACTCAAATCTTTTGCTGTATTTAGTTTATTTTGGCATCCGGATGATGATTCTAGCATGAAATTGCTTGGGCACCTGTTAATTTTTAAGATTTTGACACATTCAGCTCAAATGTACAATCATGCGCTAAAAACGCATTTAAAGCAATAAAAAGGTGATTATGGCTGTCAAACCTAAACCAAACGTTGTGCACTCAAATCTTTTGCTGTATTTAGTTTATTTTGGCATCCGGATGATGATTCTAGCATGAAATTGCTTGGGCACCTGTTAATTTTTAAGATTTTGACACATTCAGCTCAAATGTACACAATTGCTGATTATGGCTGTCAAATCTAAACCAAACGTTGTGCACTCAAATCTTTTGCTGTATTTAGTTTATTTTGGCATCCGGATGATGATTCTAGCATGAAATTGCTTGGGCACCTGTTAATTTTTAAGATTTTGACACATTCAGCTCAAATGTACAATCATGCGCTAAAAACGCATTTAAAGCAATAAAAAGGTGATTATGGCTGTCAAACCTAAACCAAACGTTGTGCACTCAAATCTTTTGCTGTATTTAGTTTATTTTGGCATCCGGATGATGATTCTAGCATGAAATTGCTTGGGCACCTGTTAATTTTTAAGATTTTGACACATTCAGCTCAAATGTACACAATTGCTGATTATGGCTGTCAAATCTAAACCAAACGTTGTGCACTCAAATCTTTTGCTGTATTTAGTTTATTTTGGCATCCGGATGATGATTCTAGCATGAAATTGCTTGGGCACCTGTTAATTTTTAAGATTTTGACACATTCAGCTCAAATGTACACAATTGCTGATTATGGCTGTCAAATCTAAACCAAACGTTGTGCACTCAAATCTTTTGCTGTATTTAGTTTATTTTGGCATCCGGATGATGATTCTAGCATGAAATTGCTTGGACACCTGTTAATTTTTAAGATTTTGACACATTCAGCTCAAATGTACACAATTGCTGATTATGGCTGTCAAATCTAAACCAAACGTTGTGCACTCAAATCTTTTGCTGTATTTTGTTTATTTTGGCATCCGGATTATGATTCTAGCATGAAATTGCTTGGGCACCTGTTAATTTTTAAGATTTTGACACATTCAGCTCAAATGTACAATCATGCGCTAAAAACGCATTTAAAGCAATAAAAAGGTGATTATGGCTGTCAAACCTAAACCAAACGTTGTGCACTCAAATCTTTTGCTGTATTTAGTTTATTTTGGCATCCGGATGATGATTCTAGCATGAAATTGCTTGGGCACCTGTTAATTTTTAAGATTTTGACACATTCAGCTCAAATGTACACAATTGCTGATTATGGCTGTCAAATCTAAACCAAACGTTGTGCACTCAAATCTTTTGCTGTATTTAGTTTATTTTGGCATCCGGATGATGATTCTAGCATGAAATTGCTTGGGCACCTGTTAATTTTTAAGATTTTGACACATTCAGCTCAAATGTACAATCATGCGCTAAAAACGCATTTAAAGCAATAAAAAGGTGATTATGGCTGTCAAACCTAAACCAAACGTTGTGCACTCAAATCTTTTGCTGTATTTAGTTTATTTTGGCATCCGGATGATGATTCTAGCATGAAATTGCTTGGGCACCTGTTAATTTTTAAGATTTTGACACATTCAGCTCAAATGTACACAATTGCTGATTATGGCTGTCAAATCTAAACCAAACGTTGTGCACTCAAATCTTTTGCTGTATTTAGTTTATTTTGGCATCCGGATGATGATTCTAGCATGAAATTGCTTGGGCACCTGTTAATTTTTAAGATTTTGACACATTCAGCTCAAATGTACAATCATGCGCTAAAAACGCATTTAAAGCAATAAAAAGGTGATTATGGCTGTCAAACCTAAACCAAACGTTGTGCACTCAAATCTTTTGCTGTATTTAGTTTATTTTGGCATCCGGATGATGATTCTAGCATGAAATTGCTTGGGCACCTGTTAATTTTTAAGATTTTGACACATTCAGCTCAAATGTACACAATTGCTGATTATGGCTGTCAAATCTAAACCAAACGTTGTGCACTCAAATCTTTTGCTGTATTTAGTTTATTTTGGCATCCGGATGATGATTCTAGCATGAAATTGCTTGGGCACCTGTTAATTTTTAAGATTTTGACACATTCAGCTCAAATGTACACAATTGCTGATTATGGCTGTCAAATCTAAACCAAACGTTGTGCACTCAAATCTTTTGCTGTATTTAGTTTATTTTGGCATCCGGATGATGATTCTAGCATGAAATTGCTTGGGCACCTGTTAATTTTTAAGATTTTGACACATTCAGCTCAAATGTACACAATTGCTGATTATGGCTGTCAAATCTAAACCAAACGTTGTGCACTCAAATCTTTTGCTGTATTTAGTTTATTTTGGCATCCGGATGATGATTCTAGCATGAAATTGCTTGGGCACCTGTTAATTTTTAAGATTTTGACACATTCAGCTCAAATGTACAATCATGCGCTAAAAACGCATTTAAAGCAATAAAAAGGTGATTATGGCTGTCAAACCTAAACCAAACGTTGTGCACTCAAATCTTTTGCTGTATTTAGTTTATTTTGGCATCCGGATGATGATTCTAGCATGAAATTGCTTGGGCACCTGTTAATTTTTAAGATTTTGACACATTCAGCTCAAATGTACACAATTGCTGATTATGGCTGTCAAATCTAAACCAAACGTTGTGCACTCAAATCTTTTGCTGTATTTAGTTTATTTTGGCATCCGGATGATGATTCTAGCATGAAATTGCTTGGGCACCTGTTAATTTTTAAGATTTTGACACATTCAGCTCAAATGTACAATCATGCGCTAAAAAACGCATTTAAAGCAATAAAAAGGTGATTATGGCTGTCAAACCTAAACCAAACGTTGTGCACTCAAATCTTTTGCTGTATTTAGTTTATTTTGGCATCCGGATGAT
This sequence comes from Festucalex cinctus, assembly GCF_051991245.1. Taxonomy (NCBI): domain Eukaryota; kingdom Metazoa; phylum Chordata; class Actinopteri; order Syngnathiformes; family Syngnathidae; genus Festucalex; species Festucalex cinctus. Next base: position 193,891 of record NW_027520283.1, on the reverse strand, counting down.
GATTCTAGCATGAAATTGCTTGGGCACCTGTTAATTTTTAAGATTTTGACACATTCAGCTCAAATGTACAATCATGCGCTAAAAACGCATTTAAAGCAATAAAAAGGTGATTATGGCTGTCAAACCTAAACCAAACGTTGTGCACTCAAATCTTTTGCTGTATTTAGTTTATTTTGGCATCCGGATGATGATTCTAGCATGAAATTGCTTGGGCACCTGTTAATTTTTAAGATTTTGACACATTCAGCTCAAATGTACACAATTGCTGATTATGGCTGTCAAATCTAAACCAAACGTTGTGCACTCAAATCTTTTGCTGTATTTAGTTTATTTTGGCATCCGGATGATGATTCTAGCATGAAATTGCTTGGGCACCTGTTAATTTTTAAGATTTTGACACATTCAGCTCAAATGTACAATCATGCGCTAAAAACGCATTTAAAGCAATAAAAAGGTGATTATGGCTGTCAAACCTAAACCAAACGTTGTGCACTCAAATCTTTTGCTGTATTTAGTTTATTTTGGCATCCGGATGATGATTCTAGCATGAAATTGCTTGGGCACCTGTTAATTTTTAAGATTTTGACACATTCAGCTCAAATGTACACAATTGCTGATTATGGCTGTCAAATCTAAACCAAACGTTGTGCACTCAAATCTTTTGCTGTATTTAGTTTATTTTGGCATCCGGATGATGATTCTAGCATGAAATTGCTTGGGCACCTGTTAATTTTTAAGATTTTGACACATTCAGCTCAAATGTACAATCATGCGCTAAAAACGCATTTAAAGCAATAAAAAGGTGATTATGGCTGTCAAACCTAAACCAAACGTTGTGCACTCAAATCTTTTGCTGTATTTAGTTTATTTTGGCATCCGGATGATGATTCTAGCATGAAATTGCTTGGGCACCTGTTAATTTTTAAGATTTTGACACATTCAGCTCAAATGTACAATCATGCGCTAAAAACGCATTTAAAGCAATAAAAAGGTGATTATGGCTGTCAAACCTAAACCAAACGTTGTGCACTCAAATCTTTTGCTGTATTTAGTTTATTTTGGCATCCGGATGATGATTCTAGCATGAAATTGCTTGGGCACCTGTTAATTTTTAAGATTTTGACACATTCAGCTCAAATGTACAATCATGCGCTAAAAACGCATTTAAAGCAATAAAAAGGTGATTATGGCTGTCAAACCTAAACCAAACGTTGTGCACTCAAATCTTTTGCTGTATTTAGTTTATTTTGGCATCCGGATGATGATTCTAGCATGAAATTGCTTGGGCACCTGTTAATTTTTAAGATTTTGACACATTCAGCTCAAATGTACACAATTGCTGATTATGGCTGTCAAATCTAAACCAAACGTTGTGCACTCAAATCTTTTGCTGTATTTAGTTTATTTTGGCATCCGGATGATGATTCTAGCATGAAATTGCTTGGGCACCTGTTAATTTTTAAGATTTTGACACATTCAGCTCAAATGTACAATCATGCGCTAAAAACGCATTTAAAGCAATAAAAAGGTGATTATGGCTGTCAAACCTAAACCAAACGTTGTGCACTCAAGTCTTTTGCTGTATTTAGTTTATTTTGGCATCCGGATGATGATTCTAGCATGAAATTGCTTGGGCACCTGTTAATTTTTAAGATTTTGACACATTCAGCTCAAATGTACACAATTGCTGATTATGGCTGTCAAATCTAAACCAAACGTGCACTCAAATCTTTTGCTGTATTTAGTTTATTTTGGCATCCGGATGATGATTCTAGCATGAAATTGCTTGGGCACCTGTTAATTTTTAAGATTTTGACACATTCAGCTCAAATGTACAATCATGCGCTAAAAACGCATTTAAAGCAATAAAAAGGTGATTATGGCTGTCAAACCTAAACCAAACGTTGTGCACTCAAATCTTTTGCTGTATTTAGTTTATTTTGGCATCCGGATGATGATTCTAGCATGAAATTGCTTGGGCACCTGTTAATTTTTAAGATTTTGACACATTCAGCTCAAATGTACACAATTGCTGATTATGGCTGTCAAATCTAAACCAAACGTTGTGCACTCAAATCTTTTGCTGTATTTAGTTTATTTTGGCATCCGTATGATGATTCTAGCATGAAATTGCTTGGGCACCTGTTAATTTTTAAGATTTTGACACATTCAGCTCAAATGTACAATCATGCGCTAAAAACGCATTTAAAGCAATAAAAAGGTGATTATGGCTGTCAAACCTAAACCAAACGTTGTGCACTCAAATCTTTTGCTGTATTTAGTTTATTTTGGCATCCGGATGATGATTCTAGCATGAAATTGCTTGGGCACCTGTTAATTTTTAAGATTTTGACACATTCAGCTCAAATGTACACAATTGCTGATTATGGCTGTCAAATCTAAACCAAACGTTGTGCACTCAAATCTTTTGCTGTATTTAGTTTATTTTGGCATCCGGATGATGATTCTAGCATGAAATTGCTTGGGCACCTGTTAATTTTTAAGATTTTGACACATTCAGCTCAAATGTACACAATTGCTGATTATGGCTGTCAAATCTAAACCAAACGTTGTGCACTCAAATCTTTTGCTGTATTTAGTTTATTTTGGCATCCGGATGATGATTATAGCATGAAATTGCTTGGGCACCTGTTAATTTTTAAGATTTTGACACATTCAGCTCAAATGTACAATCATGCGCTAAAAACGCATTTAAAGCAATAAAAAGGTGATTATGGCTGTCAAACCTAAACCAAACGTTGTGCACAAATCTTTTGCTGTATTTAGTTTATTTTGGCATCCGGATGATGATTCTAGCATGAAATTGCTTGGGCACCTGTTAATTTTTAAGATTTTGACACATTCAGCTCAAATGTACACAATTGCTGATTATGGCTGTCAAATCTAAACCAAACGTTGTGCACTCAAATCTTTTGCTGTATTTAGTTTATTTTGGCATCCGTATGATGATTCTAGCATGAAATTGCTTGGGCACCTGTTAATTTTTAAGATTTTGACACATTCAGCTCAAATGTACAATCATGCGCTAAAAACGCATTTAAAGCAATAAAAAGGTGATTATGGCTGTCAAACCTAAACCAAACGTTGTGCACTCAAATCTTTTGCTGTATTTAGTTTATTTTGGCATCCGGATGATGATTCTAGCATGAAATTGCTTGGGCACCTGTTAATTTTTAAGATTTTGACACATTCAGCTCAAATGTACACAATTGCTGATTATGGCTGTCAAATCTAAACCAAACGTTGTGCACTCAAATCTTTTGCTGTATTTAGTTTATTTTGGCATCCGGATGATGATTCTAGCATGAAATTGCTTGGGCACCTGTTAATTTTTAAGATTTTGACACATTCAGCTCAAATGTACACAATTGCTGATTATGGCTGTCAAATCTAAACCAAACGTTGTGCACTCAAATCTTTTGCTGTATTTAGTTTATTTTGGCATCCGGATGATGATTATAGCATGAAATTGCTTGGGCACCTGTTAATTTTTAAGATTTTGACACATTCAGCTCAAATGTACAATCATGCGCTAAAAACGCATTTAAAGCAATAAAAAGGTGATTATGGCTGTCAAACCTAAACCAAACGTTGTGCACTCAAATCTTTTGCTGTATTTAGTTTATTTTGGCATCCGGATGATGATTCTAGCATGAAATTGCTTGGGCACCTGTTAATTTTTAAGATTTTGACACATTCAGCTCAAATGTACAATCATGCGCTAAAAACGCATTTAAAGCAATAAAAAGGTGATTATGGCTGTCAAACCTAAACCAAACGTTGTGCACTCAAATCTTTTGCTGTATTTAGTTTATTTTGGCATCCGGATGATGATTCTAGCATGAAATTGCTTGGGCACCTGTTAATTTTTAAGATTTTGACACATTCAGCTCAAATGTACACAATTGCTGATTATGGCTGTCAAATCTAAACCAAACGTTGTGCACTCAAATCTTTTGCTGTATTTAGTTTATTTTGGCATCCGGATGATGATTCTAGCATGAAATTGCTTGGGCACCTGTTAATTTTTAAGATTTTGACACATTCAGCTCAAATGTACAATCATGCGCTAAAAACGCATTTAAAGCAATAAAAAGGTGATTATGGCTGTCAAACCTAAACCAAACGTTGTGCACTCAAATCTTTTGCTGTATTTAGTTTATTTTGGCATCCGGATGATGATTCTAGCATGAAATTGCTTGGGCACCTGTTAATTTTTAAGATTTTGACACATTCAGCTCAAATGTACAATCATGCGCTAAAAACGCATTTAAAGCAATAAAAAGGTGATTATGGCTGTCAAACCTAAACCAAACGTTGTGCACTCAAATCTTTTGCTGTATTTAGTTTATTTTGGCATCCGGATGATGATTCTAGCATGAAATTGCTTGGGCACCTGTTAATTTTTAAGATTTTGACACATTCAGCTCAAATGTACACAATTGCTGATTATGGCTGTCAAATCTAAACCAAACGTTGTGCACTCAAATCTTTTGCTGTATTTAGTTTATTTTGGCATCCGGATGATGATTCTAGCATGAAATTGCTTGGGCACCTGTTAATTTTTAAGATTTTGACACATTCAGCTCAAATGTACAATCATGCGCTAAAAACGCATTTAAAGCAATAAAAAGGTGATTATGGCTGTCAAACCTAAACCAAACGTTGTGCACTCAAATCTTTTGCTGTATTTAGTTTATTTTGGCATCCGGATGATGATTCTAGCATGAAATTGCTTGGGCACCTGTTAATTTTTAAGATTTTGACACATTCAGCTCAAATGTACACAATTGCTGATTATGGCTGTCAAATCTAAACCAAACGTTGTGCACTCAAATCTTTTGCTGTATTTAGTTTATTTTGGCATCCGGATGATGATTCTAGCATGAAATTGCTTGGGCACCTGTTAATTTTTAAGATTTTGACACATTCAGCTCAAATGTACACAATTGCTGATTATGGCTGTCAAATCTAAACCAAACGTTGTGCACTCAAATCTTTTGCTGTATTTAGTTTATTTTGGCATCCGGATGATGATTCTAGCATGAAATTGCTTGGACACCTGTTAATTTTTAAGATTTTGACACATTCAGCTCAAATGTACACAATTGCTGATTATGGCTGTCAAATCTAAACCAAACGTTGTGCACTCAAATCTTTTGCTGTATTTTGTTTATTTTGGCATCCGGATTATGATTCTAGCATGAAATTGCTTGGGCACCTGTTAATTTTTAAGATTTTGACACATTCAGCTCAAATGTACAATCATGCGCTAAAAACGCATTTAAAGCAATAAAAAGGTGATTATGGCTGTCAAACCTAAACCAAACGTTGTGCACTCAAATCTTTTGCTGTATTTAGTTTATTTTGGCATCCGGATGATGATTCTAGCATGAAATTGCTTGGGCACCTGTTAATTTTTAAGATTTTGACACATTCAGCTCAAATGTACACAATTGCTGATTATGGCTGTCAAATCTAAACCAAACGTTGTGCACTCAAATCTTTTGCTGTATTTAGTTTATTTTGGCATCCGGATGATGATTCTAGCATGAAATTGCTTGGGCACCTGTTAATTTTTAAGATTTTGACACATTCAGCTCAAATGTACAATCATGCGCTCAAAACGCATTTAAAGCAATAAAAAGGTGATTATGGCTGTCAAACCTAAACCAAACGTTGTGCACTCAAATCTTTTGCTGTATTTAGTTTATTTTGGCATCCGGATGATGATTCTAGCATGAAATTGCTTGGGCACCTGTTAATTTTTAAGATTTTGACACATTCAGCTCAAATGTACACAATTGCTGATTATGGCTGTCAAATCTAAACCAAACGTTGTGCACTCAAATCTTTTGCTGTATTTAGTTTATTTTGGCATCCGGATGATGATTGTAGCATGAAATTGCTTGGGCACCTGTTAATTTTTAAGATTTTGACACATTCAGCTCAAATGTACAATCATGCGCTAAAAACGCATTTAAAGCAATAAAAAGGTGATTATGGCTGTCAAACCTAAACCAAACGTTGTGCACTCAAATCTTTTGCTGTATTTAGTTTATTTTGGCATCCGGATGATGATTCTAGCATGAAATTGCTTGGGCACCTGTTAATTTTTAAGATTTTGACACATTCAGCTCAAATGTACACAATTGCTGATTATGGCTGTCAAATCTAAACCAAACGTTGTGCACTCAAATCTTTTGCTGTATTTAGTTTATTTTGGCATCCGGATGATGATTCTAGCATGAAATTGCTTGGGCACCTGTTAATTTTTAAGATTTTGACACATTAAGCTCAAATGTACACAATTGCTGATTATGGCTGTCAAATCTAAACCAAACGTTGTGCACTCAAATCTTTTGCTGTATTTAGTTTATTTTGGCATCCGGATGATGATTCTAGCATGAAATTGCTTGGGCACCTGTTAATTTTTAAGATTTTGACACATTCAGCTAAAATGTACAATCATGCGCTACAAACGCATTTAAAGCAATAAAAAGGTGATTATGGCTGTCAAACCTAAACCAAACGTTGTGCACTCAAATCTTTTGCTGTATTTAGTTTATTTTGGCATCCGGATGATGATTCTAGCATGAAATTGCTTGGGCACCTGTTAATTTTTAAGATTTTGACACATTCAGCTCAAATGTACACAATTGCTGATTATGGCTGTCAAATCTAAACCAAACGTTGTGCACTCAAATCTTTTGCTGTATTTAGTTTATTTTGGCATCCGGATGATGATTCTAGCATGAAATTGCTTGGACACCTGTTAATTTTTAAGATTTTGACACATTCAGCTCAAATGTACACAATTGCTGATTATGGCTGTCAAATCTAAACCAAACGTTGTGCACTCAAATCTTTTGCTGTATTTTGTTTATTTTGGCATCCGGATTATGATTCTAGCATGAAATTGCTTGGGCACCTGTTAATTTTTAAGATTTTGACACATTCAGCTCAAATGTACAATCATGCGCTAAAAACGCATTTAAAGCAATAAAAAGGTGATTATGGCTGTCAAACCTAAACCAAACGTTGTGCACTCAAATCTTTTGCTGTATTTAGTTTATTTTGGCATCCGGATGATGATTCTAGCATGAAATTGCTTGGGCACCTGTTAATTTTTAAGATTTTGACACATTCAGCTCAAATGTACACAATTGCTGATTATGGCTGTCAAATCTAAACCAAACGTTGTGCACTCAAATCTTTTGCTGTATTTAGTTTATTTTGGCATCCGGATGATGATTCTAGCATGAAATTGCTTGGGCACCTGTTAATTTTTAAGATTTTGACACATTCAGCTCAAATGTACAATCATGCGCTCAAAACGCATTTAAAGCAATAAAAAGGTGATTATGGCTGTCAAACCTAAACCAAACGTTGTGCACTCAAATCTTTTGCTGTATTTAGTTTATTTTGGCATCCGGATGATGATTCTAGCATGAAATTGCTTGGGCACCTGTTAATTTTTAAGATTTTGACACATTCAGCTCAAATGTACACAATTGCTGATTATGGCTGTCAAATCTAAACCAAACGTTGTGCACTCAAATCTTTTGCTGTATTTAGTTTATTTTGGCATCCGGATGATGATTGTAGCATGAAATTGCTTGGGCACCTGTTAATTTTTAAGATTTTGACACATTCAGCTCAAATGTACAATCATGCGCTAAAAACGCATTTAAAGCAATAAAAAGGTGATTATGGCTGTCAAACCTAAACCAAACGTTGTGCACTCAAATCTTTTGCTGTATTTAGTTTATTTTGGCATCCGGATGATGATTCTAGCATGAAATTGCTTGGGCACCTGTTAATTTTTAAGATTTTGACACATTCAGCTCAAATGTACACAATTGCTGATTATGGCTGTCAAATCTAAACCAAACGTTGTGCACTCAAATCTTTTGCTGTATTTAGTTTATTTTGGCATCCGGATGATGATTCTAGCATGAAATTGCTTGGGCACCTGTTAATTTTTAAGATTTTGACACATTAAGCTCAAATGTACACAATTGCTGATTATGGCTGTCAAATCTAAACCAAACGTTGTGCACTCAAATCTTTTGCTGTATTTAGTTTATTTTGGCATCCGGATGATGATTCTAGCATGAAATTGCTTGGGCACCTGTTAATTTTTAAGATTTTGACACATTCAGCTAAAATGTACAATCATGCGCTACAAACGCATTTAAAGCAATAAAAAGGTGATTATGGCTGTCAAACCTAAACCAAACGTTGTGCACTCAAATCTTTTGCTGTATTTAGTTTATTTTGGCATCCGGATGATGATTCTAGCATGAAATTGCTTGGGCACCTGTTAATTTTTAAGATTTTGACACATTCAGCTCAAATGTACACAATTGCTGATTATGGCTGTCAAATCTAAACCAAACGTTGTGCACTCAAATCTTTTGCTGTATTTAGTTTATTTTGGCATCCGGATGATGATTCTAGCATGAAATTGCTTGGGCACCTGTTAATTTTTAAGATTTTGACACATTCAGCTCAAATGTACAATCATGCGCTAAAAACGCATTTAAAGCAATAAAAAGGTGATTATGGCTGTCAAACCTAAACCAAACGTTGTGCACTCAAATCTTTTGCTGTATTTAGTTTATTTTGGCATCCGGATGATGATTCTAGCATGAAATTGCTTGGGCACCTGTTAATTTTTAAGATTTTGACACATTCAGCTCAAATGTACACAATTGCTGATTATGGCTGTCAAATCTAAACCAAACGTTGTGCACTCAAATCTTTTGCTGTATTTAGTTAATTTTGGCATCCGGATGATGATTCTAGCATGAAATTGCTTGGGCACCTGTTAATTTTTAAGATTTTTGACACATTCAGCTCAAATGTACAATCATGCGCTAAAAACGCATTTAAAGCAATAAAATGGTGATTATGGCTGTCAAACCTAAACCAAACGTTGTGCACTCAAATCTTTTGCTGTATTTAGTTTATTTTGGCATCCGGATGATGATTCTAGCATGAAATTGCTTGGGCACCTGTTAATTTTTAAGATTTTGACACATTCAGCTCAAATGTACACAATTGCTGATTATGGCTGTCAAATCTAAACCAAACGTTGTGCACTCAAATCTTTTGCTGTATTTAGTTTATTTTGGCATCCGGATGATGATTCTAGCATGAAATTGCTTGGGCACCTGTTAATTTTTAAGATTTTGACACATTCAGCTCAAATGTACACAATTGCTGATTATGGCTGTCAAATCTAAACCAAACGTTGTGCACTCAAATCTTTTGCTGTATTTAGTTTATTTTGGCATCCGGATGATGATTCTAGCATGAAATTGCTTGGGCACCTGTTAATTTTTAAGATTTTGACACATTCAGCTCAAATGTACAATCATGCGCTAAAAACGCATTTAAAGCAATAAAAAGGTGATTATGGCTGTCAAACCTAAACCAAACGTTGTGCACTCAAATCTTTTGCTGTATTTAGTTTATTTTGGCATCCGGATGATGATTCTAGCATGAAATTGCTTGGGCACCTGTTAATTTTTAAGATTTTGACACATTCAGCTCAAATGTACACAATTGCTGATTATGGCTGTCAAATCTAAACCAAACGTTGTGCACTCAAATCTTTTGCTGTATTTAGTTTATTTTGGCATCCGGATGATGATTCTAGCATGAAATTGCTTGGGCACCTGTTAATTTTTAAGATTTTGACACATTCAGCTCAAATGTACAATCATGCGCTAAAAACGCATTTAAAGCAATAAAAAGGTGATTATGGCTGTCAAACCTAAACCAAACGTGCACTCAAGTCTTTTGCTGTATTTAGTTTATTTTGGCATCCGGATGATGATTCTAGCATGAAATTGCTTGGGCACCTGTTAATTTTTAAGATTTTGACACATTCAGCTCAAATGTACACAATTGCTGATTATGGCTGTCAAATCTAAACCAAACGTTGTGCACTCAAATCTTTTGCTGTATTTAGTTTATTTTGGCATCCGGATGATGATTCTAGCATGAAATTGCTTGGGCACCTGTTAATTTTTAAGATTTTGACACATTCAGCTCAAATGTACAATCATGCGCTAAAAACGCATTTAAAGCAATAAAAAGGTGATTATGGCTGTCAAACCTAAACCAAACGTTGTGCACTCAAATCTTTTGCTGTATTTAGTTTATTTTGGCATCCGGATGATGATTCTAGCATGAAATTGCTTGGGCACCTGTTAATTTTTAAGATTTTGACACATTCAGCTCAAATGTACACAATTGCTGATTATGGCTGTCAAATCTAAACCAAACGTTGTGCACTCAAATCTTTTGCTGTATTTAGTTTATTTTGGCATCCGTATGATGATTCTAGCATGAAATTGCTTGGGCACCTGTTAATTTTTAAGATTTTGACACATTCAGCTCAAATGTACAATCATGCGCTAAAAACGCATTTAAAGCAATAAAAAGGTGATTATGGCTGTCAAACCTAAACCAAACGTTGTGCACTCAAATCTTTTGCTGTATTTAGTTTATTTTGGCATCCGGATGATGATTCTAGCATGAAATTGCTTGGGCACCTGTTAATTTTTAAGATTTTGACACATTCAGCTCAAATGTACACAATTGCTGATTATGGCTGTCAAATCTAAACCAAACGTTGTGCACTCAAATCTTTTGCTGTATTTAGTTTATTTTGGCATCCGGATGATGATTCTAGCATGAAATTGCTTGGGCACCTGTTAATTTTTAAGATTTTGACACATTCAGCTCAAATGTACACAATTGCTGATTATGGCTGTCAAATCTAAACCAAACGTTGTGCACTCAAATCTTTTGCTGTATTTAGTTTATTTTGGCATCCGGATGATGATTCTAGCATGAAATTGCTTGGGCACCTGTTAATTTTTAAGATTTTGACACATTCAGCTCAAATGTACAATCATGCGCTAAAAACGCATTTAAAGCAATAAAAAGGTGATTATGGCTGTCAAACCTAAACCAAACGTTGTGCACTCAAATCTTTTGCTGTATTTAGTTTATTTTGGCATCCGGATGATGATTCTAGCATGAAATTGCTTGGGCACCTGTTAATTTTTAAGATTTTGACACATTCAGCTCAAATGTACAATCATGCGCTAAAAACGCATTTAAAGCAATAAAAAGGTGATTATGGCTGTCAAACCTAAACCAAACGTTGTGCACTCAAATCTTTTGCTGTATTTAGTTTATTTTGGCATCCGGATGATGATTCTAGCATGAAATTGCTTGGGCACCTGTTAATTTTTAAGATTTTGACACATTCAGCTCAAATGTACACAATTGCTGATTATGGCTGTCAAATCTAAACCAAATGTTGTGCACTCAAATCTTTTGCTGTATTTAGTTTATTTTGGCATCCGGATGATGATTCTAGCATGAAATTGCTTGGGCACCTGTTAATTTTTAAGATTTTGACACATTCAGCTCAAATGTACAATCATGCGCTAAAAACGCATTTAAAGCAATAAAAAGGTGATTATGGCTGTCAAACCTAAACCAAACGTTGTGCACTCAAATCTTTTGCTGTATTTAGTTTATTTTGGCATCCGGATGATGATTCTAGCATGAAATTGCTTGGGCACCTGTTAATTTTTAAGATTTTGACACATTCAGCTCAAATGTACACAATTGCTGATTATGGCTGTCAAATCTAAACCAAACGTTGTGCACTCAAATCTTTTGCTGTATTTAGTTTATTTTGGCATCCGGATGATGATTCTAGCATGAAATTGCTTGGGCACCTGTTAATTTTTAAGATTTTGACACATTCAGCTCAAATGTACACAATTGCTGATTATGGCTGTCAAATCTAAACCAAACGTTGTGCACTCAAATCTTTTGCTGTATTTAGTTTATTTTGGCATCCGGATGATGATTCTAGCATGAAATTGCTTGGACACCTGTTAATTTTTAAGATTTTGACACATTCAGCTCAAATGTACACAATTGCTGATTATGGCTGTCAAATCTAAACCAAACGTTGTGCACTCAAATCTTTTGCTGTATTTTGTTTATTTTGGCATCCGGATTATGATTCTAGCATGAAATTGCTTGGGCACCTGTTAATTTTTAAGATTTTGACACATTCAGCTCAAATGTACAATCATGCGCTAAAAACGCATTTAAAGCAATAAAAAGGTGATTATGGCTGTCAAACCTAAACCAAACGTTGTGCACTCAAATCTTTTGCTGTATTTAGTTTATTTTGGCATCCGGATGATGATTCTAGCATGAAATTGCTTGGGCACCTGTTAATTTTTAAGATTTTGACACATTCAGCTCAAATGTACACAATTGCTGATTATGGCTGTCAAATCTAAACCAAACGTTGTGCACTCAAATCTTTTGCTGTATTTAGTTTATTTTGGCATCCGGATGATGATTCTAGCATGAAATTGCTTGGGCACCTGTTAATTTTTAAGATTTTGACACATTCAGCTCAAATGTACAATCATGCGCTAAAAACGCATTTAAAGCAATAAAAAGGTGATTATGGCTGTCAAACCTAAACCAAACGTTGTGCACTCAAATCTTTTGCTGTATTTAGTTTATTTTGGCATCCGGATGATGATTCTAGCATGAAATTGCTTGGGCACCTGTTAATTTTTAAGATTTTGACACATTCAGCTCAAATGTACACAATTGCTGATTATGGCTGTCAAATCTAAACCAAACGTTGTGCACTCAAATCTTTTGCTGTATTTAGTTTATTTTGGCATCCGGATGATGATTGTAGCATGAAATTGCTTGGGCACCTGTTAATTTTTAAGATTTTGACACATTCAGCTCAAATGTACAATCATGCGCTAAAAACGCATTTAAAGCAATAAAAAGGTGATTATGGCTGTCAAACCTAAACCAAACGTTGTGCACTCAAATCTTTTGCTGTATTTAGTTTATTTTGGCATCCGGATGATGATTCTAGCATGAAATTGCTTGGGCACCTGTTAATTTTTAAGATTTTGACACATTCAGCTCAAATGTACACAATTGCTGATTATGGCTGTCAAATCTAAACCAAACGTTGTGCACTCAAATCTTTTGCTGTATTTAGTTTATTTTGGCATCCGGATGATGATTCTAGCATGAAATTGCTTGGGCACCTGTTAATTTTTAAGATTTTGACACATTAAGCTCAAATGTACACAATTGCTGATTATGGCTGTCAAATCTAAACCAAACGTTGTGCACTCAAATCTTTTGCTGTATTTAGTTTATTTTGGCATCCGGATGATGATTCTAGCATGAAATTGCTTGGGCACCTGTTAATTTTTAAGATTTTGACACATTCAGCTAAAATGTACAATCATGCGCTACAAACGCATTTAAAGCAATAAAAAGGTGATTATGGCTGTCAAACCTAAACCAAACGTTGTGCACTCAAATCTTTTGCTGTATTTAGTTTATTTTGGCATCCGGATGATGATTCTAGCATGAAATTGCTTGGGCACCTGTTAATTTTTAAGATTTTGACACATTCAGCTCAAATGTACACAATTGCTGATTATGGCTGTCAAATCTAAACCAAACGTTGTGCACTCAAATCTTTTGCTGTATTTAGTTTATTTTGGCATCCGGATGATGATTCTAGCATGAAATTGCTTGGGCACCTGTTAATTTTTAAGATTTTGACACATTCAGCTCAAATGTACAATCATGCGCTAAAAACGCATTTAAAGCAATAAAAAGGTGATTATGGCTGTCAAACCTAAACCAAACGTTGTGCACTCAAATCTTTTGCTGTATTTAGTTTATTTTGGCATCCGGATGATGATTCTAGCATGAAATTGCTTGGGCACCTGTTAATTTTTAAGATTTTGACACATTCAGCTCAAATGTACACAATTGCTGATTATGGCTGTCAAATCTAAACCAAACGTTGTGCACTCAAATCTTTTGCTGTATTTAGTTAATTTTGGCATCCGGATGATGATTCTAGCATGAAATTGCTTGGGCACCTGTTAATTTTTAAGATTTTTGACACATTCAGCTCAAATGTACAATCATGCGCTAAAAACGCATTTAAAGCAATAAAATGGTGATTATGGCTGTCAAACCTAAACCAAACGTTGTGCACTCAAATCTTTTGCTGTATTTAGTTTATTTTGGCATCCGGATGATGATTCTAGCATGAAATTGCTTGGGCACCTGTTAATTTTTAAGATTTTGACACATTCAGCTCAAATGTACACAATTGCTGATTATGGCTGTCAAATCTAAACCAAACGTTGTGCACTCAAATCTTTTGCTGTATTTAGTTTATTTTGGCATCCGGATGATGATTCTAGCATGAAATTGCTTGGGCACCTGTTAATTTTTAAGATTTTGACACATTCAGCTCAAATGTACAATCATGCGCTAAAAACGCATTTAAAGCAATACAAAGGTGATTATGGCTGTCAAACCTAAACCAAACGTTGTGCACTCAAATCTTTTGCTGTATTTAGTTTATTTTGGCATCCGGATGATGATTCTAGCATGAAATTGCTTGGGCACCTGTTAATTTTTAAGATTTTGACACATTCAGCTCAAATGTACACAATTGCTGATTATGGCTGTCAAATCTAAACCAAACGTTGTGCACTCAAATCTTTTGCTGTATTTAGTTTATTTTGGCATCCGGATGATGATTCTAGCATGAAATTGCTTGGGCACCTGTTAATTTTTAAGATTTTGACACATTCAGCTCAAATGTACACAATTGCTGATTATGGCTGTCAAATCTAAACCAAACGTTGTGCACTCAAATCTTTTGCTGTATTTAGTTTATTTTGGCATCCGGATGATGATTCTAGCATGAAATTGCTTGGACACCTGTTAATTTTTAAGATTTTGACACATTCAGCTCAAATGTACACAATTGCTGATTATGGCTGTCAAATCTAAACCAAACGTTGTGCACTCAAATCTTTTGCTGTATTTTGTTTATTTTGGCATCCGGATTATGATTCTAGCATGAAATTGCTTGGGCACCTGTTAATTTTTAAGATTTTGACACATTCAGCTCAAATGTACAATCATGCGCTAAAAACGCATTTAAAGCAATAAAAAGGTGATTATGGCTGTCAAACCTAAACCAAACGTTGTGCACTCAAATCTTTTGCTGTATTTAGTTTATTTTGGCATCCGGATGATGATTCTAGCATGAAATTGCTTGGGCACCTGTTAATTTTTAAGATTTTGACACATTCAGCTCAAATGTACACAATTGCTGATTATGGCTGTCAAATCTAAACCAAACGTTGTGCACTCAAATCTTTTGCTGTATTTAGTTTATTTTGGCATCCGGATGATGATTCTAGCATGAAATTGCTTGGGCACCTGTTAATTTTTAAGATTTTGACACATTCAGCTCAAATGTACAATCATGCGCTAAAAACGCATTTAAAGCAATAAAAAGGTGATTATGGCTGTCAAACCTAAACCAAACGTTGTGCACTCAAATCTTTTGCTGTATTTAGTTTATTTTGGCATCCGGATGATGATTCTAGCATGAAATTGCTTGGGCACCTGTTAATTTTTAAGATTTTGACACATTCAGCTCAAATGTACACAATTGCTGATTATGGCTGTCAAATCTAAACCAAACGTTGTGCACTCAAATCTTTTGCTGTATTTAGTTTATTTTGGCATCCGGATGATGATTGTAGCATGAAATTGCTTGGGCACCTGTTAATTTTTAAGATTTTGACACATTCAGCTCAAATGTACAATCATGCGCTAAAAACGCATTTAAAGCAATAAAAAGGTGATTATGGCTGTCAAACCTAAACCAAACGTTGTGCACTCAAATCTTTTGCTGTATTTAGTTTATTTTGGCATCCGGATGATGATTCTAGCATGAAATTGCTTGGGCACCTGTTAATTTTTAAGATTTTGACACATTCAGCTCAAATGTACACAATTGCTGATTATGGCTGTCAAATCTAAACCAAACGTTGTGCACTCAAATCTTTTGCTGTATTTAGTTTATTTTGGCATCCGGATGATGATTCTAGCATGAAATTGCTTGGGCACCTGTTAATTTTTAAGATTTTGACACATTAAGCTCAAATGTACACAATTGCTGATTATGGCTGTCAAATCTAAACCAAACGTTGTGCACTCAAATCTTTTGCTGTATTTAGTTTATTTTGGCATCCGGATGATGATTCTAGCATGAAATTGCTTGGGCACCTGTTAATTTTTAAGATTTTGACACATTCAGCTAAAATGTACAATCATGCGCTACAAACGCATTTAAAGCAATAAAAAGGTGATTATGGCTGTCAAACCTAAACCAAACGTTGTGCACTCAAATCTTTTGCTGTATTTAGTTTATTTTGGCATCCGGCGGATGATGATTCTAGCATGAAATTGCTTGGGCACCTGTTAATTTTTAAGATTTTGACACATTCAGCTCAAATGTACACAATTGCTGATTATGGCTGTCAAATCTAAACCAAACGTTGTGCACTCAAATCTTTTGCTGTATTTAGTTTATTTTGGCATCCGGATGATGATTCTAGCATGAAATTGCTTGGGCACCTGTTAATTTTTAAGATTTTGACACATTCAGCTCAAATGTACAATCATGCGCTAAAAACGCATTTAAAGCAATAAAAAGGTGATTATGGCTGTCAAACCTAAACAAACGTTGTGCACTCAAATCTTTTGCTGTATTTAGTTTATTTTGGCATCCGGATGATGATTCTAGCATGAAATTGCTTGGGCACCTGTTAATTTTTAAGATTTTGACACATTCAGCTCAAATGTACACAATTGCTGATTATGGCTGTCAAATCTAAACCAAACGTTGTGCACTCAAATCTTTTGCTGTATTTAGTTAATTTTGGCATCCGGATGATGATTCTAGCATGAAATTGCTTGGGCACCTGTTAATTTTTAAGATTTTGACACATTCAGCTCAAATGTACAATCATGCGCTAAAAACGCATTTAAAGCAATAAAATGGTGATTATGGCTGTCAAACCTAAACCAAACGTTGTGCACTCAAATCTTTTGCTGTATTTAGTTTATTTTGGCATCCGGATGATGATTCTAGCATGAAATTGCTTGGGCACCTGTTAATTTTTAAGATTTTGACACATTCAGCTCAAATGTACACAATTGCTGATTATGGCTGTCAAATCTAAACCAAACGTTGTGCACTCAAATCTTTTGCTGTATTTAGTTTATTTTGGCATCCGGATGATGATTCTAGCATGAAATTGCTTGGGCACCTGTTAATTTTTAAGATTTTGACACATTCAGCTCAAATGTACACAATTGCTGATTATGGCTGTCAAATCTAAACCAAACGTTGTGCACTCAAATCTTTTGCTGTATTTAGTTTATTTTGGCATCCGGATGATGATTCTAGCATGAAATTGCTTGGGCACCTGTTAATTTTTAAGATTTTGACACATTCAGCTCAAATGTACAATCATGCGCTAAAAACGCATTTAAAGCAATAAAAAGGTGATTATGGCTGTCAAACCTAAACCAAACGTTGTGCACTCAAATCTTTTGCTGTATTTAGTTTATTTTGGCATCCGGATGATGATTCTAGCATGAAATTGCTTGGGCACCTGTTAATTTTTAAGATTTTGACACATTCAGCTCAAATGTACACAATTGCTGATTATGGCTGTCAAATCTAAACCAAACGTTGTGCACTCAAATCTTTTGCTGTATTTAGTTTATTTTGGCATCCGGATGATGATTCTAGCATGAAATTGCTTGGGCACCTGTTAATTTTTAAGATTTTGACACATTCAGCTCAAATGTACAATCATGCGCTAAAAACGCATTTAAAGCAATAAAAAGGTGATTATGGCTGTCAAACCTAAACCAAACGTTGTGCACTCAAATCTTTTGCTGTATTTAGTTTATTTTGGCATCCGGATGATGATTCTAGCATGAAATTGCTTGGGCACCTGTTAATTTTTAAGATTTTGACACATTCAGCTCAAATGTACACAATTGCTGATTATGGCTGTCAAATCTAAACCAAACGTTGTGCACTCAAATCTTTTGCTGTATTTAGTTTATTTTGGCATCCGGATGATGATTCTAGCATGAAATTGCTTGGGCACCTGTTAATTTTTAAGATTTTGACACATTCAGCTCAAATGTACAATCATGCGCTAAAAACGCATTTAAAGCAATAAAAAGGTGATTATGGCTGTCAAACCTAAACCAAACGTTGTGCACTCAAATCTTTTGCTGTATTTAGTTTATTTTGGCATCCGGATGATGATTCTAGCATGAAATTGCTTGGGCACCTGTTAATTTTTAAGATTTTGACACATTCAGCTCAAATGTACACAATTGCTGATTATGGCTGTCAAATCTAAACCAAACGTTGTGCACTCAAATCTTTTGCTGTATTTAGTTTATTTGGCATCCGGATGATGATTCTAGCATGAAATTGCTTGGGCACCTGTTAATTTTTAAGATTTTGACACATTCAGCTCAAATGTACAATCATGCGCTAAAAACGCATTTAAAGCAATAAAAAGGTGATTATGGCTGTCAAACCTAAACCAAACGTTGTGCACTCAAATCTTTTGCTGTATTTAGTTTATTTTGGCATCCGGATGATGATTCTAGCATGAAATTGCTTGGGCACCTGTTAATTTGTAAGATTTTGACACATTCAGCTCAAATGTACACAATTGCTGATTATGGCTGTCAAATCTAAACCAAACGTTGTGCACTCAAATCTTTTGCTGTATTTAGTTTATTTTGGCATCCGGATGATGATTCTAGCATGAAATGGCTTGGGCACCTGTTAATTTTTAAGATTTTGACACATTCAGCTCAAATGTACAATCATGCGCTAAAAACGCATTTAAAGCAATAAAAAGGTGATTATGGCTGTCAAACCTAAACCAAACGTTGTGCACTCAAATCTTTTGCTGTATTTAGTTTATTTTGGCATCCGGATGATGATTCTAGCATGAAATTGCTTGGGCACCTGTTAATTTTTAAGATTTTGACACATTCAGCTCAAATGTACACAATTGCTGATTATGGCTGTCAAATTTAAACCAAACGTTGTGCACTCAAATCTTTTGCTGTATTTAGTTTATTTTGGCATCCGGATGATGATTCTAGCATGAAATGGCTTGGGCACCTGTTAATTTTTAAGATTTTGACACATTCAGCTCAAATGTACAATCATGCGCTAAAAACGCATTTAAAGCAATAAAAAGGTGATTATGGCTGTCAAACCTAAACCAAACGTTGTGCACTCAAATCTTTTGCTGTATTTAGTTTATTTTGGCATCCGGATGATGATTCTAGCATGAAATTGCTTGGGCACCTGTTAATTTTTAAGATTTTGACACATTCAGCTCAAATGTACACAATTGCTGATTATGGCTGTCAAATCTAAACCAAACGTTGTGCACTCAAATCTTTTGCTGTATTTAGTTTATTTTGGCATCCGGATGATGATTCTAGCATGAAATTGCTTGGGCACCTGTTAATTTTTAAGATTTTGACACATTCAGCTCAAATGTACAATCATGCGCTAAAAACGCATTTAAAGCAATAAAAAGGTGATTATGGCTGTCAAACCTAAACCAAACGTTGTGCACTCAAATCTTTTGCTGTATTTAGTTTATTTTGGCATCCGGATGATGATTCTAGCATGAAATTGCTTGGGCACCTGTTAATTTTTAAGATTTTGACACATTCAGCTCAAATGTACACAATTGCTGATTATGGCTGTCAAATCTAAACCAAACGTTGTGCACTCAAATCTTTTGCTGTATTTTGTTTATTTTGGCATCCGGATGATGATTCTAGCATGAAAATGCTTGGGCACCTGTTAATTTTTAAGATTTTGACACATTCAGCTCAAATGTACAATCATGCGCTAAAAACGCATTTAAAGCAATAAAAAGGTGATTATGGCTGTCAAACCTAAACCAAACGTTGTGCACTCAAATCTTTTGCTGTATTTAGTTTATTTTGGCATCCGGATGATGATTCTAGCATGAAATGGCTTGGGCACCTGTTAATTTTTAAGATTTTGACACATTCAGCTCAAATGTACAATCATGCGCTAAAAACGCATTTAAAGCAATAAAAAGGTGATTATGGCTGTCAAACCTAAACCAAACGTTGTGCACTCAAATCTTTTGCTGTATTTAGTTTATTTTGGCATCCGGATGATGATTCTAGCATGAAATTGCTTGGGCACCTGTTAATTTTTAAGATTTTGACACATTCAGCTCAAATGTACACAATTGCTGATTATGGCTGTCAAATCTAAACCAAACGTTGTGCACTCAAATCTTTTGCTGTATTTAATTTATTTTGGCATCCGGATGATGATTCTAGCATGAAATTGCTTGGGCACCTGTTAATTTTTAAGATTTTGACACATTCAGCTCAAATGTACAATCATGCGCTAAAAACGCATTTAAAGCAATAAAAAGGTGATTATGGCTGTCAAACCTAAACCAAACGTTGTGCACTCAAATCTTTTGCTGTATTTAGTTTATTTTGGCATCCGGATGATGATTCTAGCATGAAATTGCTTGGGCACCTGTTAATTTTTAAGATTTTGACACATTCAGCTCAAATGTACACAATTGCTGATTATGGCTGTCAAATCTAAACCAAACGTTGTGCACTCAAATCTTTTGCTGTATTTAGTTTATTTTGGCATCCGGATGATGATTCTAGCATGAAATTGCTTGGGCACCTGTTAATTTTTAAGATTTTGACACATTCAGCTCAAATGTACAATCATGCGCTAAAAACGCATTTAAAGCAATAAAAAGGTGATTATGGCTGTCAAACCTAAACCAAACGTTGTGCACTCAAATCTTTTGCTGTATTTAGTTTATTTTGGCATCCGGATGATGATTCTAGCATGAAATTGCTTGGGCACCTGTTAATTTTTAAGATTTTGACACATTCAGCTCAAATGTACACAATTGCTGATTATGGCTGTCAAATCTAAACCAAACGTTGTGCACTCAAATCTTTTGCTGTATTTAGTTTATTTTGGCATCCGGATGATGATTCTAGCATGAAATGGCTTGGGCACCTGTTAATTTTTAAGATTTTGACACATTCAGCTCAAATGTACAATCATGCGCTAAAAACGCATTTAAAGCAATAAAAAGGTGATTATGGCTGTCAAACCTAAACCAAACGTTGTGCACTCAAATCTTTTGCTGTATTTAGTTTATTTTGGCATCCGGATGATGATTCTAGCATGAAATTGCTTGGGCACCTGTTAATTTTTAAGATTTTGACACATTCAGCTCAAATGTACACAATTGCTGATTATGGCTGTCAAATCTAAACCAAACGTTGTGCACTCAAATCTTTTGCTGTATTTAGTTTATTTTGGCATCCGGATGATGATTCTAGCATGAAATTGCTTGGGCACCTGTTAATTTTTAAGATTTTGACACATTCAGCTCAAATGTACAATCATGCGCTAAAAACGCATTTAAAGCAATAAAAAGGTGATTATGGCTGTCAAACCTAAACCAAACGTTGTGCACTCAAATCTTTTGCTGTATTTAGTTTATTTTGGCATCCGGATGATGATTCTAGCATGAAATTGCTTGGGCACCTGTTAATTTTTAAGATTTTGACACATTCAGCTCAAATGTACACAATTGCTGATTATGGCTGTCAAATCTAAACCAAACGTTGTGCACTCAAATCTTTTGCTGTATTTAGTTTATTTTGGCATCCGGATGATGATTCTAGCATGAAATGGCTTGGGCACCTGTTAATTTTTAAGATTTTGACACATTCAGCTCAAATGTACAATCATGCGCTAAAAACGCATTTAAAGCAATAAAAAGGTGATTATGGCTGTCAAACCTAAACCAAACGTTGTGCACTCAAATCTTTTGCTGTATTTAGTTTATTTTGGCATCCGGATGATGATTCTAGCATGAAATTGCTTGGGCACCTGTTAATTTTTAAGATTTTGACACATTCAGCTCAAATGTACACAATTGCTGATTATGGCTGTCAAATCTAAACCAAACGTTGTGCACTCAAATCTTTTGCTGTATTTAGTTTATTTTGGCATCCGGATGATGATTCTAGCATGAAATGGCTTGGGCACCTGTTAATTTTTAAGATTTTGACACATTCAGCTCAAATGTACAATCATGCGCTAAAAACGCATTTAAAGCAATAAAAAGGTGATTATGGCTGTCAAACCTAAACCAAACGTTGTGCACTCAAATCTTTTGCTGTATTTAGTTTATTTTGGCATCCGGATGATGATTCTAGCATGAAATTGCTTGGGCACCTGTTAATTTTTAAGATTTTGACACATTCAGCTCAAATGTACACAATTGCTGATTATGGCTGTCAAATCTAAACCAAACGTTGTGCACTCAAATCTTTTGCTGTATTTAGTTTATTTTGGCATCCGGATGATGATTCTAGCATGAAATTGCTTGGGCACCTGTTAATTTTTAAGATTTTGACACATTCAGCTCAAATGTACAATCATGCGCTAAAAACGCATTTAAAGCAATAAAAAGGTGATTATGGCTGTCAAACCTAAACCAAACGTTGTGCACTCAAATCTTTTGCTGTATTTAGTTTATTTTGGCATCCGGATGATGATTCTAGCATGAAATTGCTTGGGCACCTGTTAATTTTTAAGATTTTGACACATTCAGCTCAAATGTACACAATTGCTGATTATGGCTGTCAAATCTAAACCAAACGTTGTGCACTCAAATCTTTTGCTGTATTTAGTTTATTTTGGCATCCGGATGATGATTCTAGCATGAAATTGCTTGGGCACCTGTTAATTTTTAAGATTTTGACACATTCAGCTCAAATGTACAATCATGCGCTAAAAACGCATTTAAAGCAATAAAAAGGTGATTATGGCTGTCAAACCTAAACCAAACGTTGTGCACTCAAATCTTTTGCTGTATTTAGTTTATTTTGGCATCCGGATGATGATTCTAGCATGAAATTGCTTGGGCACCTGTTAATTTTTAAGATTTTGACACATTCAGCTCAAATGTACACAATTGCTGATTATGGCTGTCAAATCTAAACCAAACGTTGTGCACTCAAATCTTTTGCTGTATTTAGTTTATTTTGGCATCCGGATGATGATTCTAGCATGAAATGGCTTGGGCACCTGTTAATTTTTAAGATTTTGACACATTCAGCTCAAATGTACAATCATGCGCTAAAAACGCATTTAAAGCAATAAAAAGGTGATTATGGCTGTCAAACCTAAACCAAACGTTGTGCACTCAAATCTTTTGCTGTATTTAGTTTATTTTGGCATCCGGATGATGATTCTAGCATGAAATTGCTTGGGCACCTGTTAATTTTTAAGATTTTGACACATTCAGCTCAAATGTACACAATTGCTGATTATGGCTGTCAAATCTAAACCAAACGTTGTGCACTCAAATCTTTTGCTGTATTTAGTTTATTTTGGCATCCGGATGATGATTCTAGCATGAAATGGCTTGGGCACCTGTTAATTTTTAAGATTTTGACACATTCAGCTCAAATGTACAATCATGCGCTAAAAACGCATTTAAAGCAATAAAAAGGTGATTATGGCTGTCCAACCTAAACCAAACGTTGTGCACTCAAATCTTTTGCTGTATTTAGTTTATTTTGGCATCCGGATGATGATTCTAGCATGAAATTGCTTGGGCACCTGTTAATTTTTAAGATTTTGACACATTCAGCTCAAATGTACACAATTGCTGATTATGGCTGTCAAATCTAAACCAAACGTTGTGCACTCAAATCTTTTGCTGTATTTAGTTTATTTTGGCATCCGGATGATGATTCTAGCATGAAATTGCTTGGGCACCTGTTAATTTTTAAGATTTTGACACATTCAGCTCAAATGTACAATCATGCGCTAAAAACGCATTTAAAGCAATAAAAAGGTGATTATGGCTGTCAAACCTAAACCAAACGTTGTGCACTCAAATCTTTTGCTGTATTTAGTTTATTTTGGCATCCGGATGATGATTCTAGCATGAAATTGCTTGGGCACCTGTTAATTTTTAAGATTTTGACACATTCAGCTCAAATGTACACAATTGCTGATTATGGCTGTCAAATCTAAACCAAACGTTGTGCACTCAAATCTTTTGCTGTATTTAGTTTATTTTGGCATCCGGATGATGATTCTAGCATGAAATTGCTTGGGCACCTGTTAATTTTTAAGATTTTGACACATTCAGCTCAAATGTACAATCATGCGCTAAAAACGCATTTAAAGCAATAAAAATGTGATTATGGCTGTCAAACCTAAACCAAACGTTGTGCACTCAAATCTTTTGCTGTATTTAGTTTATTTTGGCATCCGGATGATGATTCTAGCATGAAATTGCTTGGGCACCTGTTAATTTTTAAGATTTTGACACATTCAGCTCAAATGTACACAATTGCTGATTATGGCTGTCAAATCTAAACCAAACGTTGTGCACTCAAATCTTTTGCTGTATTTAGTTTATTTTGGCATCCGGATGATGATTCTAGCATGAAATGGCTTGGGCACCTGTTAATTTTTAAGATTTTGACACATTCAGCTCAAATGTACACAATTGCTGATTATGGCTGTCAAATCTAAACCAAACGTTGTGCACTCAAATCTTTTGCTGTATTTAGTTTATTTTGGCATCCGGATGATGATTCTAGCATGAAATGGCTTGGGCACCTGTTAATTTTTAAGATTTTGACACATTCAGCTCAAATGTACAATCATGCGCTAAAAACGCATTTAAAGCAATAAAAAGGTGATTATGGCTGTCAAACCTAAACCAAACGTTGTGCACTCAAATCTTTTGCTGTATTTAGTTTATTTTGGCATCCGGATTATGATTCTAGCATGAAATTGCTTGGGCACCTGTTAATTTTTAAGATTTTGACACATTCAGCTCAAATGTACACAATTGCTGATTATGGCTGTCAAATCTAAACCAAACGTTGTGCACTCAAATCGTTTGCTGTATTTAGTTTATTTTGGCATCCGGATGATGATTCTAGCATGAAATTGCTTGGGCACCTGTTAATTTTTAAGATTTTGACACATTCAGCTCAAATGTACAATCATGCGCTAAAAACGCATTTAAAGCAATAAAAAGGTGATTATGGCTGTCAAACCTAAACCAAACGTTGTGCACTCAAATCTTTTGCTGTATTTAGTTTATTTTGGCATCCGGATGATGATTCTAGCATGAAATTGCTTGGGCACCTGTTAATTTTTAAGATTTTGACACATTCAGCTCAAATGTACACAATTGCTGATTATGGCTGTCAAATCTAAACCAAACGTGCACTCAAATCTTTTGCTGTATTTAGTTTATTTTGGCATCCGGATGATGATTCTAGCATGAAATTGCTTGGGCACCTGTTAATTTTTAAGATTTTGACACATTCAGCTCAAATGTACACAATTGCTGATTATGGCTGTCAAATCTAAACCAAACGTTGTGCACTCAAATCTTTTGCTGTATTTAGTTTATTTTGGCATCCGGATGATGATTCTAGCATGAAATGGCTTGGGCACCTGTTAATTTTTAAGATTTTGACACATTCAGCTCAAATGTACAATCATGCGCTAAAAACGCATTTAAAGCAATAAAAAGGTTATTATGGCTGTCAAACCTAAACCAAACGTTGTGCACTCAAATCTTTTGCTGTATTTAGTTTATTTTGGCATCCGGATGATGATTCTAGCATGAAATTGCTTGGGCACCTGTTAATTTTTAAGATTTTGACACATTCAGCTCAAATGTACACAATTGCTGATTATGGCTGTCAAATCTAAACCAAACGTTGTGCACTCAAATCTTTTGCTGTATTTAGTTTATTTTGGCATCCGGATGATGATTCTAGCATGAAATTGCTTGGGCACCTGTTAATTTTTAAGATTTTGACACATTCAGCTCAAATGTACAATCATGCGCTAAAAACGCATTTAAAGCAATAAAAAGGTGATTATGGCTGTCAAACCTAAACCAAACGTTGTGCACTCAAATCTTTTGCTGTATTTAGTTTATTTTGGCATCCGGATGATGATTCTAGCATGAAATTGCTTGGGCACCTGTTAATTTTTAAGATTTTGACACATTCAGCTCAAATGTACACAATTGCTGATTATGGCTGTCAAATCTAAACCAAACGTTGTGCACTCAAATCTTTTGCTGTATTTAGTTTATTTTGGCATCCGGATGATGATTCTAGCATGAAATTGCTTGGGCACCTGTTAATTTTTAAGATTTTGACACATTCAGCTCAAATGTACACAATTGCTGATTATGGCTGTCAAATCTAAACCAAACGTTGTGCACTCAAATCTTTTGCTGTATTTAGTTTATTTTGGCATCCGGATGATGATTCTAGCATGAAATTGCTTGGGCACCTGTTAATTTTTAAGATTTTGACACATTCAGCTCAAATGTACAATCATGCGCTAAAAACGCATTTAAAGCAATAAAAAGGTTATTATGGCTGTCAAACCTAAACCAAACGTTGTGCACTCAAATCTTTTGCTGTATTTAGTTTATTTTGGCATCCGGATGATGATTCTAGCATGAAATTGCTTGGGCACCTGTTAATTTTTAAGATTTTGACACATTCAGCTCAAATGTACAATCATGCGCTAAAAACGCATTTAAAGCAATAAAAAGGTGATTATGGCTGTCCAACCTAAACCAAACGTTGTGCACTCAAATCTTTTGCTGTATTTAGTTTATTTTGGCATCCGGATGATGATTCTAGCATGAAATTGCTTGGGCACCTGTTAATTTTTAAGATTTTGACACATTCAGCTCAAATGTACACAATTGCTGATTATGGCTGTCAAATCTAAACCAAACGTTGTGCACTCAAATCTTTTGCTGTATTTAGTTTATTTTGGCATCCGGATGATGATTCTAGCATGAAATTGCTTGGGCACCTGTTAATTTTTAAGATTTTGACACATTCAGCTCAAATGTACAATCATGCGCTAAAAACGCATTTAAAGCAATAAAAAGGTGATTATGGCTGTCAAACCTAAACCAAACGTTGTGCACTCAAATCTTTTGCTGTATTTAGTTTATTTTGGCATCCGGATGATGATTCTAGCATGAAATTGCTTGGGCACCTGTTAATTTTTAAGATTTTGACACATTCAGCTCAAATGTACACAATTGCTGATTATGGCTGTCAAATCTAAACCAAACGTTGTGCACTCAAATCTTTTGCTGTATTTAGTTTATTTTGGCATCCGGATGATGATTCTAGCATGAAATTGCTTGGGCACCTGTTAATTTTTAAGATTTTGACACATTCAGCTCAAATGTACAATCATGCGCTAAAAACGCATTTAAAGCAATAAAAAGGTGATTATGGCTGTCAAACCTAAACCAAACGTTGTGCACTCAAATCTTTTGCTGTATTTAGTTTATTTTGGCATCCGGATGATGATTCTAGCATGAAATTGCTTGGGCACCTGTTAATTTTTAAGATTTTGACACATTCAGCTCAAATGTACACAATTGCTGATTATGGCTGTCAAATCTAAACCAAACGTTGTGCACTCAAATCTTTTGCTGTATTTAGTTTATTTTGGCATCCGGATGATGATTCTAGCATGAAATGGCTTGGGCACCTGTTAATTTTTAAGATTTTGACACATTCAGCTCAAATGTACAATCATGCGCTAAAAACGCATTTAAAGCAATAAAAAGGTGATTATGGCTGTCAAACCTAAACCAAACGTTGTGCACTCAAATCTTTTGCTGTATTTAGTTTATTTTGGCATCCGGATGATGATTCTAGCATGAAATTGCTTGGGCACCTGTTAATTTTTAAGATTTTGACACATTCAGCTCAAATGTACACAATTGCTGATTATGGCTGTCAAATCTAAACCAAACGTTGTGCACTCAAATCTTTTGCTGTATTTAGTTTATTTTGGCATCCGGATGATGATTCTAGCATGAAAATGCTTGGGCACCTGTTAATTTTTAAGATTTTGACACATTCAGCTCAAATGTACAATCATGCGCTAAAAACGCATTTAAAGCAATAAAAAGGTGATTATGGCTGTCAAACCTAAACCAAACGTTGTGCACTCAAATCTTTTGCTGTATTTAGTTTATTTTGGCATCCGGATGATGATTCTAGCATGAAATTGCTTGGGCACCTGTTAATTTTTAAGATTTTGACACATTCAGCTCAAATGTACACAATTGCTGATTATGGCTGTCAAATCTAAACCAAACGTTGTGCACTCAAATCTTTTGCTGTATTTAGTTTATTTTGGCATCCGGATGATGATTCTAGCATGAAATTGCTTGGGCACCTGTTAATTTTTAAGATTTTGACACATTCAGCTCAAATGTACAATCATGCGCTAAAAACGCATTTAAAGCAATAAAAAGGTTATTATGGCTGTCAAACCTAAACCAAACGTTGTGCACTCAAATCTTTTGCTGTATTTAGTTTATTTTGGCATCCGGATGATGATTCTAGCATGAAATTGCTTGGGCACCTGTTAATTTTTAAGATTTTGACACATTCAGCTCAAATGTACACAATTGCTGATTATGGCTGTCAAATTTAAACCAAACGTTGTGCACTCAAATCTTTTGCTGTATTTAGTTTATTTTGGCATCCGGATGATGATTCTAGCATGAAATGGCTTGGGCACCTGTTAATTTTTAAGATTTTGACACATTCAGCTCAAATGTACAATCATGCGCTAAAAACGCATTTAAAGCAATAAAAAGGTGATTATGGCTGTCCAACCTAAACCAAACGTTGTGCACTCAAATCTTTTGCTGTATTTAGTTTATTTTGGCATCCGGATGATGATTCTAGCATGAAATTGCTTGGGCACCTGTTAATTTTTAAGATTTTGACACATTCAGCTCAAATGTACACAATTGCTGATTATGGCTGTCAAATCTAAACCAAACGTTGTGCACTCAAATCTTTTGCTGTATTTAGTTTATTTTGGCATCCGGATGATGATTCTAGCATGAAATTGCTTGGGCACCTGTTAATTTTTAAGATTTTGACACATTCAGCTCAAATGTACAATCATGCGCTAAAAACGCATTTAAAGCAATAAAAAGGTGATTATGGCTGTCAAACCTAAACCAAACGTTGTGCACTCAAATCTTTTGCTGTATTTAGTTTATTTTGGCATCCGGATGATGATTCTAGCATGAAATTGCTTGGGCACCTGTTAATTTTTAAGATTTTGACACATTCAGCTCAAATGTACACAATTGCTGATTATGGCTGTCAAATCTAAACCAAACGTTGTGCACTCAAATATTTTGCTGTATTTAGTTTATTTTGGCATCCGGATGATGATTCTAGCATGAAATTGCTTGGGCACCTGTTAATTTTTAAGATTTTGACACATTCAGCTCAAATGTACAATCATGCGCTAAAAACGCATTTAAAGCAATAAAAAGGTGATTATGGCTGTCAAACCTAAACCAAACGTTGTGCACTCAAATCTTTTGCTGTATTTAGTTTATTTTGGCATCCGGATGATGATTCTAGCATGAAATTGCTTGGGCACCTGTTAATTTTTAAGATTTTGACACATTCAGCTCAAATGTACACAATTGCTGATTATGGCTGTCAAATCTAAACCAAACGTTGTGCACTCAAATCTTTTGCTGTATTTAGTTTATTTTGGCATCCGGATGATGATTCTAGCATGAAATTGCTTGGGCACCTGTTAATTTTTAAGATTTTGACACATTCAGCTCAAATGTACAATCATGCGCTAAAAACGCATTTAAAGCAATAAAAAGGTGATTATGGCTGTCAAACCTAAACCAAACGTTGTGCACTCAAATCTTTTGCTGTATTTAGTTTATTTTGGCATCCGGATGATGATTCTAGCATGAAATTGCTTGGGCACCTGTTAATTTTTAAGATTTTGACACATTCAGCTCAAATGTACACAATTGCTGATTATGGCTGTCAAATCTAAACCAAACGTTGTGCACTCAAATCTTTTGCTGTATTTAGTTTATTTTGGCATCCGGATGATGATTCTAGCATGAAATTGCTTGGGCACCTGTTAATTTTTAAGATTTTGACACATTCAGCTCAAATGTACACAATTGCTGATTATGGCTGTCAAATCTAAACCAAACGTTGTGCACTCAAATCTTTTGCTGTATTTAGTTTATTTTGGCATCCGGATGATGATTCTAGCATGAAATTGCTTGGGCACCTGTTAATTTTTAAGATTTTGACACATTCAGCTAAAATGTACAATCATGCGCTACAAACGCATTTAAAGCAATAAAAAGGTGATTATGGCTGTCAAACCTAAACCAAACGTTGTGCACTCAAATCTTTTGCTGTATTTAGTTTATTTTGGCATCCGGATGATGATTCTAGCATGAAATTGCTTGGGCACCTGTTAATTTTTAAGATTTTGACACATTCAGCTCAAATGTACACAATTGCTGATTATGGCTGTCAAATCTAAACCAAACGTTGTGCACTCAAATCTTTTGCTGTATTTAGTTTATTTTGGCATCCGGATGATGATTCTAGCATGAAATTGCTTGGGCACCTGTTAATTTTTAAGATTTTGACACATTCAGCTCAAATGTACAATCATGCGCTAAAAACGCATTTAAAGCAATAAAAAGGTGATTATGGCTGTCAAACCTAAACCAAACGTTGTGCACTCAAATCTTTTGCTGTATTTAGTTTATTTTGGCATCCGGATGATGATTCTAGCATGAAATTGCTTGGGCACCTGTTAATTTTTAAGATTTTGACACATTCAGCTCAAATGTACACAATTGCTGATTATGGCTGTCAAATCTAAACCAAACGTTGTGCACTCAAATCTTTTGCTGTATTTAGTTTATTTTGGCATCCGGATGATGATTCTAGCATGAAATTGCTTGGGCACCTGTTAATTTTTAAGATTTTGACACATTCAGCTCAAATGTACAATCATGCGCTAAAAACGCATTTAAAGCAATAAAAAGGTGATTATGGCTGTCAAACCTAAACCAAACGTTGTGCACTCAAATCTTTTGCTGTATTTAGTTTATTTTGGCATCCGGATGATGATTCTAGCATGAAATTGCTTGGGCACCTGTTAATTTTTAAGATTTTGACACATTCAGCTCAAATGTACAATCATGCGCTAAAAACGCATTTAAAGCAATAAAAAGGTGATTATGGCTGTCAAACCTAAACCAAACGTTGTGCACTCAAATCTTTTGCTGTATTTAGTTTATTTTGGCATCCGGATGATGATTCTAGCATGAAATTGCTTGGGCACCTGTTAATTTTTAAGATTTTGACACATTCAGCTCAAATGTACAATCATGCGCTAAAAACGCATTTAAAGCAATAAAAAGGTGATTATGGCTGTCAACCCTAAACCAAACGTTGGGCACTCAAATCTTTTGCTGTATTTAGTTTATTTTGGCATCCGGATGATGATTCTAGCATGAAATTGCTTGGGCACCTGTTAATTTTTAAGATTTTGACACATTCAGCTCAAATGTACACAATTGCTGATTATGGCTGTCAAATCTAAACCAAACGTTGTGCACTCAAATCTTTTGCTGTATTTAGTTTATTTTGGCATCCGGATGATGATTCTAGCATGAAATTGCTTGGGCACCTGTTAATTTTTAAGATTTTGACACATTCAGCTCAAATGTACACAATTGCTGATTATGGCTGTCAAATCTAAACCAAACGTTGTGCACTCAAATCTTTTGCTGTATTTAGTTTATTTTGGCATCCGGATGATGATTCTAGCATGAAATTGCTTGGACACCTGTTAATTTTTAAGATTTTGACACATTCAGCTCAAATGTACACAATTGCTGATTATGGCTGTCAAATCTAAACCAAACGTTGTGCACTCAAATCTTTTGCTGTATTTAGTTTATTTTGGCATCCGGATGATGATTCTAGCATTGCTTGGGCACCTGTTAATTTTTAAGATTTTGACACATTCAGCTCAAATGTACAATCATGCGCTAAAAACGCATTTAAAGCAATAAAAAGGTGATTATGGCTGTCAAACCTAAACCAAACGTTGTGCACTCAAATCTTTTGCTGTATTTAGTTTATTTTGGCCTCCGGATGATGATTCTAGCATGAAATTGCTTGGGCACCTGTTAATTTTTAAGATTTTGACACATTCAGCTCAAATGTACACAATTGCTGATTATGGCTGTCAAATCTAAACCAAACGTTGTGCACTCAAATCTTTTGCTGTATTTAGTTTATTTTGGCATCCGGATGATGATTCTAGCATGAAATTGCTTGGGCACCTGTTAATTTTTAAGATTTTGACACATTCAGCTCAAATGTACAATCATGCGCTAAAAACGCATTTAAAGCAATAAAAAGGTGATTATGGCTGTCAAACCTAAACCAAACGTTGTGCACTCAAATCTTTTGCTGTATTTAGTTTATTTTGGCATCCGGATGATGATTCTAGCATGAAATTGCTTGGGCACCTGTTAATTTTTAAGATTTTGACACATTCAGCTCAAATGTACACAATTGCTGATTATGGCTGTCAAATCTAAACCAAACGTTGTGCACTCAAATCTTTTGCTGTATTTAGTTTATTTTGGCATCCGGATGATGATTCTAGCATGAAATTGCTTGGGCACCTGTTAATTTTTAAGATTTTGACACATTCAGCTCAAATGTACACAATTGCTGATTATGGCTGTCAAATCTAAACCAAACGTTGTGCACTCAAATCTTTTGCTGTATTTAGTTTATTTTGGCATCCGGATGATGATTCTAGCATGAAATTGCTTGGGCACCTGTTAATTTTTAAGATTTTGACACATTCAGCTCAAATGTACAATCATGCGCTAAAAACGCATTTAAAGCAATAAAAAGGTGATTATGGCTGTCAAACCTAAACCAAACGTTGTGCACTCAAATCTTTTGCTGTATTTAGTTTATTTTGGCATCCGGATGATGATTCTAGCATGAAATTGCTTGGGCACCTGTTAATTTTTAAGATTTTGACACATTCAGCTCAAATGTACACAATTGCTGATTATGGCTGTCAAATCTAAACCAAACGTTGTGCACTCAAATCTTTTGCTGTATTTAGTTTATTTTGGCATCCGGATGATGATTCTAGCATGAAATTGCTTGGGCACCTGTTAATTTTTAAGATTTTGACACATTCAGCTCAAATGTACACAATTGCTGATTATGGCTGTCAAATCTAAACCAAACGTTGTGCACTCAAATCTTTTGCTGTATTTAGTTTATTTTGGCATCCGGATGATGATTCTAGCATGAAATTGCTTGGGCACCTGTTAATTTTTAAGATTTTGACACATTCAGCTCAAATGTACAATCATGCGCTAAAAACGCATTTAAAGCAATAAAAAGGTGATTATGGCTGTCAAACCTAAACCAAACGTTGTGCACTCAAATCTTTTCTGTATTTAGTTTATTTTGGCATCCGGATGATGATTCTAGCATGAAATTGCTTGGGCACCTGTTAATTTTTAAGATTTTGACACATTCAGCTCAAATGTACACAATTGCTGATTATGGCTGTCAAATCTAAACCAAACGTTGTGCACTCAAATCTTTTGCTGTATTTAGTTTATTTTGGCATCCGGATGATGATTCTAGCATGAAATGGCTTGGGCACCTGTTAATTTTTAAGATTTTGACACATTCAGCTCAAATGTACAATCATGCGCTAAAAACGCATTTAAAGCAATAAAAAGGTGATTATGGCTGTCAAACCTAAACCAAACGTTGTGCACTCAAATCTTTTGCTGTATTTAGTTTATTTTGGCATCCGGATGATGATTCTAGCATGAAATTGCTTGGGCACCTGTTAATTTTTAAGATTTTGACACATTCAGCTCAAATGTACACAATTGCTGATTATGGCTGTCAAATCTAAACCAAACGTTGTGCACTCAAATCTTTTGCTGTATTTAGTTTATTTTGGCATCCGGATGATGATTCTAGCATGAAAATGCTTGGGCACCTGTTAATTTTTAAGATTTTGACACATTCAGCTCAAATGTACAATCATGCGCTAAAAACGCATTTAAAGCAATAAAAAGGTGATTATGGCTGTCAAACCTAAACCAAACGTTGTGCACTCAAATCTTTTGCTGTATTTAGTTTATTTTGGCATCCGGATGATGATTCTAGCATGAAATTGCTTGGGCACCTGTTAATTTTTAAGATTTTGACACATTCAGCTCAAATGTACACAATTGCTGATTATGGCTGTCAAATCTAAACCAAACGTTGTGCACTCAAATCTTTTGCTGTATTTAGTTTATTTTGGCATCCGGATGATGATTCTAGCATGAAATTGCTTGGGCACCTGTTAATTTTTAAGATTTTGACACATTCAGCTCAAATGTACAATCATGCGCTAAAAACGCATTTAAAGCAATAAAAAGGTTATTATGGCTGTCAAACCTAAACCAAACGTTGTGCACTCAAATCTTTTGCTGTATTTAGTTTATTTTGGCATCCGGATGATGATTCTAGCATGAAATTGCTTGGGCACCTGTTAATTTTTAAGATTTTGACACATTCAGCTCAAATGTACACAATTGCTGATTATGGCTGTCAAATTTAAACCAAACGTTGTGCACTCAAATCTTTTGCTGTATTTAGTTTATTTTGGCATCCGGATGATGATTCTAGCATGAAATTGCTTGGGCACCTGTTAATTTTTAAGATTTTGACACATTCAGCTCAAATGTACAATCATGCGCTAAAAACGCATTTAAAGCAATAAAAAGGTGATTATGGCTGTCCAACCTAAACCAAACGTTGTGCACTCAAATCTTTTGCTGTATTTAGTTTATTTTGGCATCCGGATGATGATTCTAGCATGAAATTGCTTGGGCACCTGTTAATTTTTAAGATTTTGACACATTCAGCTCAAATGTACACAATTGCTGATTATGGCTGTCAAATCTAAACCAAACGTTGTGCACTCAAATCTTTTGCTGTATTTAGTTTATTTTGGCATCCGGATGATGATTCTAGCATGAAATTGCTTGGGCACCTGTTAATTTTTAAGATTTTGACACATTCAGCTCAAATGTACAATCATGCGCTAAAAACGCATTTAAAGCAATAAAAAGGTGATTATGGCTGTCAAACCTAAACCAAACGTTGTGCACTCAAATCTTTTGCTGTATTTAGTTTATTTTGGCATCCGGATGATGATTCTAGCATGAAATTGCTTGGGCACCTGTTAATTTTTAAGATTTTGACACATTCAGCTCAAATGTACACAATTGCTGATTATGGCTGTCAAATCTAAACCAAACGTTGTGCACTCAAATCTTTTGCTGTATTTAGTTTATTTTGGCATCCGGATGATGATTCTAGCATGAAATTGCTTGGGCACCTGTTAATTTTTAAGATTTTGACACATTCAGCTCAAATGTACAATCATGCGCTAAAAACGCATTTAAAGCAATAAAAAGGTGATTATGGCTGTCAAACCTAAACCAAACGTTGTGCACTCAAATCTTTTGCTGTATTTAGTTTATTTTGGCATCCGGATGATGATTCTAGCATGAAATTGCTTGGGCACCTGTTAATTTTTAAGATTTTGACACATTCAGCTCAAATGTACACAATTGCTGATTATGGCTGTCAAATCTAAACCAAACGTTGTGCACTCAAATCTTTTGCTGTATTTAGTTTATTTTGGCATCCGGATGATGATTCTAGCATGAAATTGCTTGGGCACCTGTTAATTTTTAAGATTTTGACACATTCAGCTCAAATGTACAATCATGCGCTAAAAACGCATTTAAAGCAATAAAAAGGTGATTATGGCTGTCAAACCTAAACCAAACGTTGTGCACTCAAATCTTTTGCTGTATTTAGTTTATTTTGGCATCCGGATGATGATTCTAGCATGAAATTGCTTGGGCACCTGTTAATTTTTAAGATTTTGACACATTCAGCTCAAATGTACACAATTGCTGATTATGGCTGTCAAATCTAAACCAAACGTTGTGCACTCAAATCTTTTGCTGTATTTAGTTTATTTTGGCATCCGGATGATGATTCTAGCATGAAATTGCTTGGGCACCTGTTAATTTTTAAGATTTTGACACATTCAGCTCAAATGTACACAATTGCTGATTATGGCTGTCAAATCTAAACCAAACGTTGTGCACTCAAATCTTTTGCTGTATTTAGTTTATTTTGGCATCCGGATGATGATTCTAGCATGAAATTGCTTGGGCACCTGTTAATTTTTAAGATTTTGACACATTCAGCTAAAATGTACAATCATGCGCTACAAACGCATTTAAAGCAATAAAAAGGTGATTATGGCTGTCAAACCTAAACCAAACGTTGTGCACTCAAATCTTTTGCTGTATTTAGTTTATTTTGGCATCCGGATGATGATTCTAGCATGAAATTGCTTGGGCACCTGTTAATTTTTAAGATTTTGACACATTCAGCTCAAATGTACACAATTGCTGATTATGGCTGTCAAATCTAAACCAAACGTTGTGCACTCAAATCTTTTGCTGTATTTAGTTTATTTTGGCATCCGGATGATGATTCTAGCATGAAATTGCTTGGGCACCTGTTAATTTTTAAGATTTTGACACATTCAGCTCAAATGTACAATCATGCGCTAAAAACGCATTTAAAGCAATAAAAAGGTGATTATGGCTGTCAAACCTAAACCAAACGTTGTGCACTCAAATCTTTTGCTGTATTTAGTTTATTTTGGCATCCGGATGATGATTCTAGCATGAAATTGCTTGGGCACCTGTTAATTTTTAAGATTTTGACACATTCAGCTCAAATGTACACAATTGCTGATTATGGCTGTCAAATCTAAACCAAACGTTGTGCACTCAAATCTTTTGCTGTATTTAGTTTATTTTGGCATCCGGATGATGATTCTAGCATGAAATTGCTTGGGCACCTGTTAATTTTTAAGATTTTGACACATTCAGCTCAAATGTACAATCATGCGCTAAAAACGCATTTAAAGCAATAAAAAGGTGATTATGGCTGTCAAACCTAAACCAAACGTTGTGCACTCAAATCTTTTGCTGTATTTAGTTTATTTTGGCATCCGGATGATGATTCTAGCATGAAATTGCTTGGGCACCTGTTAATTTTTAAGATTTTGACACATTCAGCTCAAATGTACAATCATGCGCTAAAAACGCATTTAAAGCAATAAAAAGGTGATTATGGCTGTCAAACCTAAACCAAACGTTGTGCACTCAAATCTTTTGCTGTATTTAGTTTATTTTGGCATCCGGATGATGATTCTAGCATGAAATTGCTTGGGCACCTGTTAATTTTTAAGATTTTGACACATTCAGCTCAAATGTACAATCATGCGCTAAAAACGCATTTAAAGCAATAAAAAGGTGATTATGGCTGTCAACCCTAAACCAAACGTTGGGCACTCAAATCTTTTGCTGTATTTAGTTTATTTTGGCATCCGGATGATGATTCTAGCATGAAATTGCTTGGGCACCTGTTAATTTTTAAGATTTTGACACATTCAGCTCAAATGTACACAATTGCTGATTATGGCTGTCAAATCTAAACCAAACGTTGTGCACTCAAATCTTTTGCTGTATTTAGTTTATTTTGGCATCCGGATGATGATTCTAGCATGAAATTGCTTGGGCACCTGTTAATTTTTAAGATTTTGACACATTCAGCTCAAATGTACAATCATGCGCTAAAAACGCATTTAAAGCAATAAAAAGGTGATTATGGCTGTCAAACCTAAACCAAACGTTGTGCACTCAAATCTTTTGCTGTATTTAGTTTATTTTGGCATCCGGATGATGATTCTAGCATGAAATTGCTTGGGCACCTGTTAATTTTTAAGATTTTGACACATTCAGCTCAAATGTACACAATTGCTGATTATGGCTGTCAAATCTAAACCAAACGTTGTGCACTCAAATCTTTTGCTGTATTTAGTTTATTTTGGCATCCGGATGATGATTCTAGCATGAAATTGCTTGGGCACCTGTTAATTTTTAAGATTTTGACACATTCAGCTCAAATGTACACAATTGCTGATTATGGCTGTCAAATCTAAACCAAACGTTGTGCACTCAAATCTTTTGCTGTATTTAGTTTATTTTGGCATCCGGATGATGATTCTAGCATGAAATTGCTTGGACACCTGTTAATTTTTAAGATTTTGACACATTCAGCTCAAATGTACACAATTGCTGATTATGGCTGTCAAATCTAAACCAAACGTTGTGCACTCAAATCTTTTGCTGTATTTTGTTTATTTTGGCATCCGGATTATGATTCTAGCATGAAATTGCTTGGGCACCTGTTAATTTTTAAGATTTTGACACATTCAGCTCAAATGTACAATCATGCGCTAAAAACGCATTTAAAGCAATAAAAAGGTGATTATGGCTGTCAAACCTAAACCAAACGTTGTGCACTCAAATCTTTTGCTGTATTTAGTTTATTTTGGCATCCGGATGATGATTCTAGCATGAAATTGCTTGGGCACCTGTTAATTTTTAAGATTTTGACACATTCAGCTCAAATGTACACAATTGCTGATTATGGCTGTCAAATCTAAACCAAACGTTGTGCACTCAAATCTTTTGCTGTATTTAGTTTATTTTGGCATCCGGATGATGATTCTAGCATGAAATTGCTTGGGCACCTGTTAATTTTTAAGATTTTGACACATTCAGCTCAAATGTACAATCATGCGCTAAAAACGCATTTAAAG
This sequence comes from Festucalex cinctus, assembly GCF_051991245.1. NCBI lineage: Eukaryota > Metazoa > Chordata > Actinopteri > Syngnathiformes > Syngnathidae > Festucalex > Festucalex cinctus. The sequence goes on along the minus strand of NW_027520283.1, from coordinate 155,073 downwards.
CAATAAAAAGGTGATTATGGCTGTCAAACCTAAACCAAACGTTGTGCACTCAAATCTTTTGCTGTATTTAGTTTATTTTGGCATCCGGATGATGATTCTAGCATGAAATTGCTTGGGCACCTGTTAATTTTTAAGATTTTGACACATTCAGCTCAAATGTACACAATTGCTGATTATGGCTGTCAAATCTAAACCAAACGTTGTGCACTCAAATCTTTTGCTGTATTTAGTTTATTTTGGCATCCGGATGATGATTCTAGCATGAAATTGCTTGGGCACCTGTTAATTTTTAAGATTTTGACACATTCAGCTCAAATGTACAATCATGCGCTAAAAACGCATTTAAAGCAATAAAAAGGTGATTATGGCTGTCAAACCTAAACCAAACGTTGTGCACTCAAATCTTTTGCTGTATTTAGTTTATTTTGGCATCCGGATGATGATTCTAGCATGAAATTGCTTGGGCACCTGTTAATTTTTAAGATTTTGACACATTCAGCTCAAATGTACACAATTGCTGATTATGGCTGTCAAATCTAAACCAAACGTTGTGCACTCAAATCTTTTGCTGTATTTAGTTTATTTTGGCATCCGGATGATGATTCTAGCATGAAATTGCTTGGGCACCTGTTAATTTTTAAGATTTTGACACATTCAGCTCAAATGTACACAATTGCTGATTATGGCTGTCAAATCTAAACCAAACGTTGTGCACTCAAATCTTTTGCTGTATTTAGTTTATTTTGGCATCCGGATGATGATTCTAGCATGAAATTGCTTGGGCACCTGTTAATTTTTAAGATTTTGACACATTCAGCTAAAATGTACAATCATGCGCTACAAACGCATTTAAAGCAATAAAAAGGTGATTATGGCTGTCAAACCTAAACCAAACGTTGTGCACTCAAATCTTTTGCTGTATTTAGTTTATTTTGGCATCCGGATGATGATTCTAGCATGAAATTGCTTGGGCACCTGTTAATTTTTAAGATTTTGACACATTCAGCTCAAATGTACACAATTGCTGATTATGGCTGTCAAATCTAAACCAAACGTTGTGCACTCAAATCTTTTGCTGTATTTAGTTTATTTTGGCATCCGGATGATGATTCTAGCATGAAATTGCTTGGGCACCTGTTAATTTTTAAGATTTTGACACATTCAGCTCAAATGTACAATCATGCGCTAAAAACGCATTTAAAGCAATAAAAAGGTGATTATGGCTTTCAAACCTAAACCAAACGTTGTGCACTCAAATCTTTTGCTGTATTTAGTTTATTTTGGCATCCGGATGATGATTCTAGCATGAAATTGCTTGGGCACCTGTTAATTTTTAAGATTTTGACACATTCAGCTCAAATGTACACAATTGCTGATTATGGCTGTCAAATCTAAACCAAACGTTGTGCACTCAAATCTTTTGCTGTATTTAGTTAATTTTGGCATCCGGATGATGATTCTAGCATGAAATTGCTTGGGCACCTGTTAATTTTTAAGATTTTTGACACATTCAGCTCAAATGTACAATCATGCGCTAAAAACGCATTTAAAGCAATAAAAAGGTGATTATGGCTGTCAAACCTAAACCAAACGTTGTGCACTCAAATCTTTTGCTGTATTTAGTTTATTTTGGCATCCGGATGATGATTCTAGCATGAAATTGCTTGGGCACCTGTTAATTTTTAAGATTTTGACACATTCAGCTCAAATGTACACAATTGCTGATTATGGCTGTCAAATCTAAACCAAACGTTGTGCACTCAAATCTTTTGCTGTATTTAGTTTATTTTGGCATCCGGATGATGATTCTAGCATGAAATTGCTTGGGCACCTGTTAATTTTTAAGATTTTGACACATTCAGCTCAAATGTACACAATTGCTGATTATGGCTGTCAAATCTAAACCAAACGTTGTGCACTCAAATCTTTTGCTGTATTTAGTTTATTTTGGCATCCGGATGATGATTCTAGCATGAAATTGCTTGGACACCTGTTAATTTTTAAGATTTTGACACATTCAGCTCAAATGTACACAATTGCTGATTATGGCTGTCAAATCTAAACCAAACGTTGTGCACTCAAATCTTTTGCTGTATTTTGTTTATTTTGGCATCCGGATTATGATTCTAGCATGAAATTGCTTGGGCACCTGTTAATTTTTAAGATTTTGACACATTCAGCTCAAATGTACAATCATGCGCTAAAAACGCATTTAAAGCAATAAAAAGGTGATTATGGCTGTCAAACCTAAACCAAACGTTGTGCACTCAAATCTTTTGCTGTATTTAGTTTATTTTGGCATCTGGATGATGATTCTAGCATGAAATTGCTTGGGCACCTGTTAATTTTTAAGATTTTGACACATTCAGCTCAAATGTACACAATTGCTGATTATGGCTGTCAAATCTAAACCAAACGTTGTGCACTCAAATCTTTTGCTGTATTTAGTTTATTTTGGCATCCGGATGATGATTCTAGCATGAAATTGCTTGGGCACCTGTTAATTTTTAAGATTTTGACACATTCAGCTCAAATGTACAATCATGCGCTAAAAACGCATTTAAAGCAATAAAAAGGTGATTATGGCTGTCAAACCTAAACCAAACGTTGTGCACTCAAATCTTTTGCTGTATTTAGTTTATTTTGGCATCCGGATGATGATTCTAGCATGAAATTGCTTGGGCACCTGTTAATTTTTAAGATTTTGACACATTCAGCTCAAATGTACACAATTGCTGATTATGGCTGTCAAATCTAAACCAAACGTTGTGCACTCAAATCTTTTGCTGTATTTAGTTTATTTTGGCATCCGGATGATGATTCTAGCATGAAATTGCTTGGGCACCTGTTAATTTTTAAGATTTTGACACATTCAGCTCAAATGTACACAATTGCTGATTATGGCTGTCAAATCTAAACCAAACGTTGTGCACTCAAATCTTTTGCTGTATTTAGTTTATTTTGGCATCCGGATGATGATTCTAGCATGAAATTGCTTGGGCACCTGTTAATTTTTAAGATTTTGACACATTCAGCTAAAATGTACAATCATGCGCTACAAACGCATTTAAAGCAATAAAAAGGTGATTATGGCTGTCAAACCTAAACCAAACGTTGTGCACTCAAATCTTTTGCTGTATTTAGTTTATTTTGGCATCCGGATGATGATTCTAGCATGAAATTGCTTGGGCACCTGTTAATTTTTAAGATTTTGACACATTCAGCTCAAATGTACACAATTGCTGATTATGGCTGTCAAATCTAAACCAAACGTTGTGCACTCAAATCTTTTGCTGTATTTAGTTTATTTTGGCATCCGGATGATGATTCTAGCATGAAATTGCTTGGGCACCTGTTAATTTTTAAGATTTTTGACACATTCAGCTCAAATGTACAATCATGCGCTAAAAACGCATTTAAAGCAATAAAAAGGTGATTATGGCTGTCAAACCTAAACCAAACGTTGTGCACTCAAATCTTTTGCTGTATTTAGTTTATTTTGGCATCCGGATGATGATTCTAGCATGAAATTGCTTGGGCACCTGTTAATTTTTAAGATTTTGACACATTCAGCTCAAATGTACACAATTGCTGATTATGGCTGTCAAATCTAAACCAAACGTTGTGCACTCAAATCTTTTGCTGTATTTAGTTAATTTTGGCATCCGGATGATGATTCTAGCATGAAATTGCTTGGGCACCTGTTAATTTTTAAGATTTTTGACACATTCAGCTCAAATGTACAATCATGCGCTAAAAACGCATTTAAAGCAATAAAAAGGTGATTATGGCTGTCAAACCTAAACCAAACGTTGTGCACTCAAATCTTTTGCTGTATTTAGTTTATTTTGGCATCCGGATGATGATTCTAGCATGAAATTGCTTGGGCACCTGTTAATTTTTAAGATTTTGACACATTCAGCTCAAATGTACAATCATGCGCTAAAAACGCATTTAAAGCAATAAAAAGGTGATTATGGCTGTCAAACCTAAACCAAACGTTGTGCACTCAAATCTTTTGCTGTATTTAGTTTATTTTGGCATCCGGATGATGATTCTAGCATGAAATTGCTTGGGCACCTGTTAATTTTTAAGATTTTGACACATTCAGCTCAAATGTACAATCATGCGCTAAAAACGCATTTAAAGCAATAAAAAGGTGATTATGGCTGTCAAACCTAAACCAAACGTTGTGCACTCAAATCTTTTGCTGTATTTAGTTTATTTTGGCATCCGGATGATGATTCTAGCATGAAATTGCTTGGGCACCTGTTAATTTTTAAGATTTTGACACATTCAGCTCAAATGTACACAATTGCTGATTATGGCTGTCAAATCTAAACCAAACGTTGTGCACTCAAATCTTTTGCTGTATTTTGTTTATTTTGGCATCCGGATTATGATTCTAGCATGAAATTGCTTGGGCACCTGTTAATTTTTAAGATTTTGACACATTCAGCTCAAATGTACAATCATGCGCTAAAAACGCATTTAAAGCAATAAAAAGGTGATTATGGCTGTCAAACCTAAACCAAACGTTGTGCACTCAAATCTTTTGCTGTATTTAGTTTATTTTGGCATCCGGATGATGATTCTAGCATGAAATTGCTTGGGCACCTGTTAATTTTTAAGATTTTGACACATTCAGCTCAAATGTACACAATTGCTGATTATGGCTGTCAAATCTAAACCAAACGTTGTGCACTCAAATCTTTTGCTGTATTTAGTTTATTTTGGCATCCGGATGATGATTCTAGCATGAAATTGCTTGGGCACCTGTTAATTTTTAAGATTTTGACACATTCAGCTCAAATGTACAATCATGCGCTACAAACGCATTTAAAGCAATAAAAAGGTGATTATGGCTGTCAAACCTAAACCAAACGTTGTGCACTCAAATCTTTTGCTGTATTTAGTTTATTTTGGCATCCGGATGATGATTCTAGCATGAAATTGCTTGGGCACCTGTTAATTTTTAAGATTTTGACACATTCAGCTCAAATGTACACAATTGCTGATTATGGCTGTCAAATCTAAACCAAACGTTGTGCACTCAAATCTTTTGCTGTATTTAGTTTATTTTGGCATCCGGATGATGATTCTAGCATGAAATTGCTTGGGCACCTGTTAATTTTTAAGATTTTGACACATTCAGCTCAAATGTACACAATTGCTGATTATGGCTGTCAAATCTAAACCAAACGTTGTGCACTCAAATCTTTTGCTGTATTTAGTTTATTTTGGCATCCGGATGATGATTCTAGCATGAAATTGCTTGGGCACCTGTTAATTTTTAAGATTTTGACACATTCAGCTAAAATGTACAATCATGCGCTACAAACGCATTTAAAGCAATAAAAAGGTGATTATGGCTGTCAAACCTAAACCAAACTTGTGCACTCAAATCTTTTGCTGTATTTAGTTTATTTTGGCATCCGGATGATGATTCTAGCATGAAATTGCTTGGGCACCTGTTAATTTTTAAGATTTTGACACATTCAGCTCAAATGTACACAATTGCTGATTATGGCTGTCAAATCTAAACCAAACGTTGTGCACTCAAATCTTTTGCTGTATTTAGTTTATTTTGGCATCCGGATGATGATTCTAGCATGAAATTGCTTGGGCACCTGTTAGTTTTTAAGATTTTGACACATACAGCTCAAATGTACAATCATGCGCTAAAAACGCATTTAAAGCAATAAAAAGGTGATTATGGCTGTCAAACCTAAACCAAACGTTGTGCACTCAAATCTTTTGCTGTATTTAGTTTAATTTGGCATCCGGATGATGATTCTAGCATGAAATTGCTTGGGCACCTGTTAATTTTTAAGATTTTGACACATTCAGCTCAAATGTACAATCATGCGCTAAAAACGCATTTAAAGCAATAAAAAGGTGATTATGGCTGTCAAACCTAAACCAAACGTTGTGCACTCAAATCTTTTGCTGTATTTAGTTTATTTTGGCATCCGGATGATGATTCTAGCATGAAATTGCTTGGGCACCTGTTAATTTTTAAGATTTTGACACATTCAGCTCAAATGTACACAATTGCTGATTATGGCTGTCAAATCTAAACCAAACGTTGTGCACTCAAATCTTTTGCTGTATTTAGTTTATTTTGGCATCCGGATGATGATTCTAGCATGAAATTGCTTGGGCACCTGTTAATTTTTAAGATTTTGACACATTCAGCTCAAATGTACAATCATGCGCTAAAAACGCATTTAAAGCAATAAAAAGGTGATTATGGCTGTCAAACCTAAACCAAACGTTGTGCACTCAAATCTTTTGCTGTATTTAGTTTATTTTGGCATCCGGATGATGATTCTAGCATGAAATTGCTTGGGCACCTGTTAATTTTTAAGATTTTGACACATTCAGCTCAAATGTACACAATTGCTGATTATGGCTGTCAAATCTAAACCAAACGTTGTGCACTCAAATCTTTTGCTGTATTTAGTTTATTTTGGCATCCGGATGATGATTCTAGCATGAAATTGCTTGGGCACCTGTTAATTTTTAAGATTTTGACACATTCAGCTCAAATGTACAATCATGCGCTAAAAACGCATTTAAAGCAATAAAAAGGTGATTATGGCTGTCAAACCTAAACCAAACGTTGTGCACTCAAATCTTTTGCTGTATTTAGTTTATTTTGGCATCCGGATGATGATTCTAGCATGAAATTGCTTGGGCACCTGTTAATTTTTAAGATTTTGACACATTCAGCTCAAATGTACACAATTGCTGATTATGGCTGTCAAATCTAAACCAAACGTTGTGCACTCAAATCTTTTGCTGTATTTAGTTTATTTTGGCATCCGGATGATGATTCTAGCATGAAATTGCTTGGGCACCTGTTAATTTTTAAGATTTTGACACATTCAGCTCAAATGTACACAATTGCTGATTATGGCTGTCAAATCTAAACCAAACGTTGTGCACTCAAATCTTTTGCTGTATTTAGTTTATTTTGGCATCCGGATGATGATTCTAGCATGAAATTGCTTGGGCACCTGTTAATTTTTAAGATTTTGACACATTCAGCTCAAATGTACAATCATGCGCTAAAAACGCATTTAAAGCAATAAAAAGGTGATTATGGCTGTCAAACCTAAACCAAACGTTGTGCACTCAAATCTTTTGCTGTATTTAGTTTATTTTGGCATCTGGATGATGATTCTAGCATGAAATTGCTTGGGCACCTGTTAATTTTTAAGATTTTGACACATTCAGCTCAAATGTACACAATTGCTGATTATGGCTGTCAAATCTAAACCAAACGTTGTGCACTCAAATCTTTTGCTGTATTTAGTTTATTTTGGCATCCGGATGATGATTCTAGCATGAAATTGCTTGGGCACCTGTTAATTTTTAAGATTTTGACACATTCAGCTCAAATGTACAATCATGCGCTAAAAACGCATTTAAAGCAATAAAAAGGTGATTATGGCTGTCAAACCTAAACCAAACGTTGTGCACTCAAATCTTTTGCTGTATTTAGTTTATTTTGGCATCCGGATGATGATTCTAGCATGAAATTGCTTGGGCACCTGTTAATTTTTAAGATTTTGACACATTCAGCTCAAATGTACACAATTGCTGATTATGGCTGTCAAATCTAAACCAAACGTTGTGCACTCAAATCTTTTGCTGTATTTAGTTTATTTTGGCATCCGGATGATGATTCTAGCATGAAATTGCTTGGGCACCTGTTAATTTTTAAGATTTTGACACATTCAGCTCAAATGTACACAATTGCTGATTATGGCTGTCAAATCTAAACCAAACGTTGTGCACTCAAATCTTTTGCTGTATTTAGTTTATTTTGGCATCCGGATGATGATTCTAGCATGAAATTGCTTGGGCACCTGTTAATTTTTAAGATTTTGACACATTCAGCTAAAATGTACAATCATGCGCTACAAACGCATTTAAAGCAATAAAAAGGTGATTATGGCTGTCAAACCTAAACCAAACGTTGTGCACTCAAATCTTTTGCTGTATTTAGTTTATTTTGGCATCCGGATGATGATTCTAGCATGAAATTGCTTGGGCACCTGTTAATTTTTAAGATTTTGACACATTCAGCTCAAATGTACACAATTGCTGATTATGGCTGTCAAATCTAAACCAAACGTTGTGCACTCAAATCTTTTGCTGTATTTAGTTTATTTTGGCATCCGGATGATGATTCTAGCATGAAATTGCTTGGGCACCTGTTAATTTTTAAGATTTTGACACATTCAGCTCAAATGTACACAATTGCTGATTATGGCTGTCAAATCTAAACCAAACGTTGTGCACTCAAATCTTTTGCTGTATTTAGTTTATTTTGGCATCCGGATGATGATTCTAGCATGAAATTGCTTGGGCACCTGTTAATTTTTAAGATTTTGACACATTCAGCTAAAATGTACAATCATGCGCTACAAACGCATTTAAAGCAATAAAAAGGTGATTATGGCTGTCAAACCTAAACCAAACGTTGTGCACTCAAATCTTTTGCTGTATTTAGTTTATTTTGGCATCCGGATGATGATTCTAGCATGAAATTGCTTGGGCACCTGTTAATTTTTAAGATTTTGACACATTCAGCTCAAATGTACACAATTGCTGATTATGGCTGTCAAATCTAAACCAAACGTTGTGCACTCAAATCTTTTGCTGTATTTAGTTTATTTTGGCATCCGGATGATGATTCTAGCATGAAATTGCTTGGGCACCTGTTAATTTTTAAGATTTTGACACATTCAGCTCAAATGTACAATCATGCGCTAAAAACGCATTTAAAGCAATAAAAAGGTGATTATGGCTGTCAAACCTAAACCAAACGTTGTGCACTCAAATCTTTTGCTGTATTTAGTTTATTTTGGCATCCGGATGATGATTCTAGCATGAAATTGCTTGGGCACCTGTTAATTTTTAAGATTTTGACACATTCAGCTCAAATGTACACAATTGCTGATTATGGCTGTCAAATCTAAACCAAACGTTGTGCACTCAAATCTTTTGCTGTATTTAGTTTATTTTGGCATCCGGATGATGATTCTAGCATGAAATTGCTTGGGCACCTGTTAATTTTTAAGATTTTGACACATTCAGCTCAAATGTACAATCATGCGCTAAAAACGCATTTAAAGCAATAAAAAGGTGATTATGGCTGTCAAACCTAAACCAAACGTTGTGCACTCAAATCTTTTGCTGTATTTAGTTTATTTTGGCATCCGGATGATGATTCTAGCATGAAATTGCTTGGGCACCTGTTAATTTTTAAGATTTTGACACATTCAGCTCAAATGTACACAATTGCTGATTATGGCTGTCAAATCTAAACCAAACGTTGTGCACTCAAATCTTTTGCTGTATTTAGTTTATTTTGGCATCCGGATGATGATTCTAGCATGAAATTGCTTGGGCACCTGTTAATTTTTAAGATTTTGACACATTCAGCTCAAATGTACACAATTGCTGATTATGGCTGTCAAATCTAAACCAAACGTTGTGCACTCAAATCTTTTGCTGTATTTAGTTTATTTTGGCATCCGGATGATGATTCTAGCATGAAATTGCTTGGGCACCTGTTAATTTTTAAGATTTTGACACATTCAGCTAAAATGTACAATCATGCGCTACAAACGCATTTAAAGCAATAAAAAGGTGATTATGGCTGTCAAACCTAAACCAAACGTTGTGCACTCAAATCTTTTGCTGTATTTAGTTTATTTTGGCATCCGGATGATGATTCTAGCATGAAATTGCTTGGGCACCTGTTAATTTTTAAGATTTTGACACATTCAGCTCAAATGTACACAATTGCTGATTATGGCTGTCAAATCTAAACCAAACGTTGTGCACTCAAATCTTTTGCTGTATTTAGTTTATTTTGGCATCCGGATGATGATTCTAGCATGAAATTGCTTGGGCACCTGTTAGTTTTTAAGATTTTGACACATTCAGCTCAAATGTACAATCATGCGCTAAAAACGCATTTAAAGCAATAAAAAGGTGATTATGGCTGTCAAACCTAAACCAAACGTTGTGCACTCAAATCTTTTGCTGTATTTAGTTTATTTTGGCATCCGGATGATGATTCTAGCATGAAATTGCTTGGGCACCTGTTAATTTTTAAGATTTTGACACATTCAGCTCAAATGTACACAATTGCTGATTATGGCTGTCAAATCTAAACCAAACGTTGTGCACTCAAATCTTTTGCTGTATTTAGTTTATTTTGGCATCCGGATGATGATTCTAGCATGAAATTGCTTGGGCACCTGTTAATTTTTAAGATTTTGACACATTCAGCTCAAATGTACAATCATGCGCTAAAAACGCATTTAAAGCAATAAAAAGGTGATTATGGCTGTCAAACCTAAACCAAACGTTGTGCACTCAAATCTTTTGCTGTATTTAGTTTATTTTGGCATCCGGATGATGATTCTAGCATGAAATTGCTTGGGCACCTGTTAATTTTTAAGATTTTGACACATTCAGCTCAAATGTACAATCATGCGCTACAAACGCATTTAAAGCAATAAAAAGGTGATTATGGCTGTCAAACCTAAACCAAACGTTGTGCACTCAAATCTTTTGCTGTATTTAGTTTATTTTGGCATCCGGATGATGATTCTAGCATGAAATTGCTTGGGCACCTGTTAATTTTTAAGATTTTGACACATTCAGCTCAAATGTACACAATTGCTGATTATGGCTGTCAAATCTAAACCAAACGTTGTGCACTCAAATCTTTTGCTGTATTTAGTTTATTTTGGCATCCGGATGATGATTCTAGCATGAAATTGCTTGGGCACCTGTTAATTTTTAAGATTTTGACACATTCAGCTCAAATGTACAATCATGCGCTAAAAACGCATTTAAAGCAATAAAAAGGTGATTATGGCTGTCAAACCTAAACCAAACGTTGTGCACTCAAATCTTTTGCTGTATTTAGTTTATTTTGGCATCCGGATGATGATTCTAGCATGAAATTGCTTGGGCACCTGTTAATTTTTAAGATTTTGACACATTCAGCTCAAATGTACAATCATGCGCTAAAAACGCATTTAAAGCAATAAAAAGGTGATTATGGCTGTCAAACCTAAACCAAACGTTGTGCACTCAAATCTTTTGCTGTATTTAGTTTATTTTGGCATCCGGATGATGATTCTAGCATGAAATTGCTTGGGCACCTGTTAATTTTTAAGATTTTGACACATTCAGCTCAAATGTACACAATTGCTGATTATGGCTGTCAAATCTAAACCAAACGTTGTGCACTCAATTCTTTTGCTGTATTTAGTTTATTTTGGCATCCGGATGATGATTCTAGCATGAAATTGCTTGGGCACCTGTTAATTTTTAAGATTTTGACACATTCAGCTCAAATGTACAATCATGCGCTAAAAACGCATTTAAAGCAATAAAAAGGTGATTATGGCTGTCAAACCTAAACCAAACGTTGTGCACTCAAATCTTTTGCTGTATTTAGTTTATTTTGGCATCCGGATGATGATTCTAGCATGAAATTGCTTGGGCACCTGTTAATTTTTAAGATTTTGACACATTCAGCTCAAATGTACACAATTGCTGATTATGGCTGTCAAATCTAAACCAAACGTTGTGCACTCAAATCTTTTGCTGTATTTAGTTTATTTTGGCATCCGGATGATGATTCTAGCATGAAATTGCTTGGGCACCTGTTAATTTTTAAGATTTTGACACATTCAGCTCAAATGTACAATCATGCGCTAAAAACGCATTTAAAGCAATAAAAAGGTGATTATGGCTGTCAAACCTAAACCAAACGTTGTGCACTCAAATCTTTTGCTGTATTTAGTTTATTTTGGCATCCGGATGATGATTCTAGCATGAAATTGCTTGGGCACCTGTTAATTTTTAAGATTTTGACACATTCAGCTCAAATGTACACAATTGCTGATTATGGCTGTCAAATCTAAACCAAACGTTGTGCACTCAAATCTTTTGCTGTATTTAGTTTATTTTGGCATCCGGATGATGATTCTAGCATGAAATTGCTTGGGCACCTGTTAATTTTTAAGATTTTGACACATTCAGCTCAAATGTACAATCATGCGCTAAAAACGCATTTAAAGCAATAAAAAGGTGATTATGGCTGTCAAACCTAAACCAAACGTTGTGCACTCAAATCTTTTGCTGTATTTAGTTTATTTTGGCATCCGGATGATGATTCTAGCATGAAATTGCTTGGGCACCTGTTAATTTTTAAGATTTTGACACATTCAGCTCAAATGTACAATCATGCGCTAAAAACGCATTTAAAGCAATAAAAAGGTGATTATGGCTGTCAAACCTAAACCAAACGTTGTGCACTCAAATCTTTTGCTGTATTTAGTTTATTTTGGCATCCGGATGATGATTCTAGCATGAAATTGCTTGGGCACCTGTTAATTTTTAAGATTTTGACACATTCAGCTCAAATGTACACAATTGCTGATTATGGCTGTCAAATCTAAACCAAACGTTGTGCACTCAAATCTTTTGCTGTATTTAGTTTATTTTGGCATCCGGATGATGATTCTAGCATGAAATTGCTTGGGCACCTGTTAATTTTTAAGATTTTGACACATTCAGCTCAAATGTACACAATTGCTGATTATGGCTGTCAAATCTAAACCAAACGTTGTGCACTCAAATCTTTTGCTGTATTTAGTTTATTTTGGCATCCGGATGATGATTCTAGCATGAAATTGCTTGGGCACCTGTTAATTTTTAAGATTTTGACACATTCAGCTCAAATGTACAATCATGCGCTAAAAACGCATTTAAAGCAATAAAAAGGTGATTATGGCTGTCAAACCTAAACCAAACGTTGTGCACTCAAATCTTTTGCTGTATTTAGTTTATTTTGGCATCCGGATGATGATTCTAGCATGAAATTGCTTGGGCACCTGTTAATTTTTAAGATTTTGACACATTCAGCTCAAATGTACACAATTGCTGATTATGGCTGTCAAATCTAAACCAAACGTTGTGCACTCAAATCTTTTGCTGTATTTAGTTTATTTTGGCATCCGGATGATGATTCTAGCATGAAATTGCTTGGGCACCTGTTAATTTTTAAGATTTTGACACATTCAGCTCAAATGTACAATCATGCGCTAAAAACGCATTTAAAGCAATAAAAAGGTGATTATGGCTGTCAAACCTAAACCAAACGTTGTGCACTCAAATCTTTTGCTGTATTTAGTTTATTTTGGCACCCGGATGATGATTCTAGCATGAAATTGCTTGGGCACCTGTTAATTTTTAAGATTTTGACACATTCAGCTCAAATGTACACAATTGCTGATTATGGCTGTCAAATCTAAACCAAACGTTGTGCACTCAAATCTTTTGCTGTATTTAGTTTATTTTGGCATCCGGATGATGATTCTAGCATGAAATTGCTTGGGCACCTGTTAATTTTTAAGATTTTGACACATTCAGCTCAAATGTACACAATTGCTGATTATGGCTGTCAAATCTAAACCAAACGTTGTGCACTCAAATCTTTTGCTGTATTTAGTTTATTTTGGCATCCGGATGATGATTCTAGCATGAAATTGCTTGGGCACCTGTTAATTTTTAAGATTTTGACACATTCAGCTCAAATGTACAATCATGCGCTAAAAACGCATTTAAAGCAATAAAAAGGTGATTATGGCTGTCAAACCTAAACCAAACGTTGTGCACTCAAATCTTTTGCTGTATTTAGTTTATTTTGGCATCCGGATGATGATTCTAGCATGAAATTGCTTGGGCACCTGTTAATTTTTAAGATTTTGACACATTCAGCTCAAATGTACACAATTGCTGATTATGGCTGTCAAATCTAAACCAAACGTTGTGCACTCAAATCTTTTGCTGTATTTAGTTTATTTTGGCATCCGGATGATGATTCTAGCATGAAATTGCTTGGGCACCTGTTAATTTTTAAGATTTTGACACATTCAGCTCAAATGTACAATCATGCGCTAAAAACGCATTTAAAGCAATAAAAAGGTGATTATGGCTGTCAAACCTAAACCAAACGTTGTGCACTCAAATCTTTTGCTGTATTTAGTTTATTTTGGCATCCGGATGATGATTCTAGCATGAAATTGCTTGGGCACCTGTTAATTTTTAAGATTTTGACACATTCAGCTCAAATGTACACAATTGCTTATTATGGCTGTCAAATCTAAACCAAACGTTGTGCACTCAAATCTTTTGCTGTATTTAGTTTATTTTGGCATCCGGATGATGATTCTAGCATGAAATTGCTTGGGCACCTGTTAATTTTTAAGATTTTGACACATTCAGCTCAAATGTACACAATTGCTGATTATGGCTGTCAAATCTAAACCAAACGTTGTGCACTCAAATCTTTTGCTGTATTTAGTTTATTTTGGCATCCGGATGATGATTCTAGCATGAAATTGCTTGGGCACCTGTTAATTTTTAAGATTTTGACACATTCAGCTCAAATGTACAATCATGCGCTAAAAACGCATTTAAAGCAATAAAAAGGTGATTATGGCTGTCAAACCTAAACCAAACGTTGTGCACTCAAATCTTTTGCTGTATTTAGTTTATTTTGGCATCCGGATGATGATTCTAGCATGAAATTGCTTGGGCACCTGTTAATTTTTAAGATTTTGACACATTCAGCTCAAATGTACACAATTGCTGATTATGGCTGTCAAATCTAAACCAAACGTTGTGCACTCAAATCTTTTGCTGTATTTAGTTTATTTTGGCATCCGGATGATGATTCTAGCATGAAATTGCTTGGGCACCTGTTAATTTTTAAGATTTTGACACATTCAGCTCAAATGTACAATCATGCGCTAAAAACGCATTTAAAGCAATAAAAAGGTGATTATGGCTGTCAAACCTAAACCAAACGTTGTGCACTCAAATCTTTTGCTGTATTTAGTTTATTTTGGCATCCGGATGATGATTCTAGCATGAAATTGCTTGGGCACCTGTTAATTTTTAAGATTTTGACACATTCAGCTCAAATGTACAATCATGCGCTACAAACGCATTTAAAGCAATAAAAAGGTGATTATGGCTGTCAAACCTAAACCAAACGTTGTGCACTCAAATCTTTTGCTGTATTTAGTTTATTTTGGCATCCGGATGATGATTCTAGCATGAAATTGCTTGGGCACCTGTTAATTTTTAAGATTTTGACACATTCAGCTCAAATGTACACAATTGCTTATTATGGCTGTCAAATCTAAACCAAACGTTGTGCACTCAAATCTTTTGCTGTATTTAGTTTATTTTGGCATCCGGATGATGATTCTAGCATGAAATTGCTTGGGCACCTGTTAATTTTTAAGATTTTGACACATTCAGCTAAAATGTACAATCATGCGCTACAAACGCATTTAAAGCAATAAAAAGGTGATTATGGCTGTCAAACCTAAACCAAACGTTGTGCACTCAAATCTTTTGCTGTATTTAGTTTATTTTGGCATCCGGATGATGATTCTAGCATGAAATTGCTTGGGCACCTGTTAATTTTTAAGATTTTGACACATTCAGCTCAAATGTACACAATTGCTGATTATGGCTGTCAAATCTAAACCAAACGTTGTGCACTCAAATCTTTTGCTGTATTTAGTTTATTTTGGCATCCGGATGATGATTCTAGCATGAAATTGCTTGGGCACCTGTTAATTTTTAAGATTTTGACACATTCAGCTCAAATGTACAATCATGCGCTAAAAACGCATTTAAAGCAATAAAAAGGTGATTATGGCTGTCAAAGCTAAACCAAACGTTGTGCACTCAAATCTTTTGCTGTATTTAGTTTATTTTGGCATCCGGATGATGATTCTAGCATGAAATTGCTTGGGCACCTGTTAATTTTTAAGATTTTGACACATTCAGCTCAAATGTACACAATTGCTGATTATGGCTGTCAAATCTAAACCAAACGTTGTGCACTCAAATCTTTTGCTGTATTTAGTTTATTTTGGCATCCGGATGATGATTCTAGCATGAAATTGCTTGGGCACCTGTTAATTTTTAAGATTTTGACACATTCAGCTCAAATGTACAATCATGCGCTAAAAACGCATTTAAAGCAATAAAAAGGTGATTATGGCTGTCAAACCTAAACCAAACGTTGTGCACTCAAATCTTTTGCTGTATTTAGTTTATTTTGGCATCCGGATGATGATTCTAGCATGAAATTGCTTGGGCACCTGTTAATTTTTAAGATTTTGACACATTCAGCTCAAATGTACACAATTGCTGATTATGGCTGTCAAATCTAAACCAAACGTTGTGCACTCAAATCTTTTGCTGTATTTAGTTTATTTTGGCATCCGGATGATGATTCTAGCATGAAATTGCTTGGGCACCTGTTAATTTTTAAGATTTTGACACATTCAGCTCAAATGTACAATCATGCGCTAAAAACGCATTTAAAGCAATAAAAAGGTGATTATGGCTGTCAAACCTAAACCAAACGTTGTGCACTCAAATCTTTTGCTGTATTTAGTTTATTTTGGCATCCGGATGATGATTCTAGCATGAAATTGCTTGGGCACCTGTTAATTTTTAAGATTTTGACACATTCAGCTCAAATGTACACAATTGCTGATTATGGCTGTCAAATCTAAACCAAACGTTGTGCACTCAAATCTTTTGCTGTATTTAGTTTATTTTGGCATCCGGATGATGATTCTAGCATGAAATTGCTTGGGCACCTGTTAATTTTTAAGATTTTGACACATTCAGCTCAAATGTACACAATTGCTGATTATGGCTGTCAAATCTAAACCAAACGTTGTGCACTCAAATCTTTTGCTGTATTTAGTTTATTTTGGCATCCGGATGATGATTCTAGCATGAAATTGCTTGGGCACCTGTTAATTTTTAAGATTTTGACACATTCAGCTCAAATGTACAATCATGCGCTAAAAACGCATTTAAAGCAATAAAAAGGTGATTATGGCTGTCAAACCTAAACCAAACGTTGTGCACTCAAATCTTTTGCTGTATTTAGTTTATTTTGGCATCCGGATGATGATTCTAGCATGAAATTGCTTGGGCACCTGTTAATTTTTAAGATTTTGACACATTCAGCTCAAATGTACACAATTGCTGATTATGGCTGTCAAATCTAAACCAAACGTTGTGCACTCAAATCTTTTGCTGTATTTAGTTTATTTTGGCATCCGGATGATGATTCTAGCATGAAATTGCTTGGGCACCTGTTAATTTTTAAGATTTTGACACATTCAGCTCAAATGTACAATCATGCGCTAAAAACGCATTTAAAGCAATAAAAAGGTGATTATGGCTGTCAAACCTAAACCAAACGTTGTGCACTCAAATCTTTTGCTGTATTTAGTTTATTTTGGCATCCGGATGATGATTCTAGCATGAAATTGCTTGGGCACCTGTTAATTTTTAAGATTTTGACACATTCAGCTCAAATGTACACAATTGCTGATTATGGCTGTCAAATCTAAACCAAACGTTGTGCACTCAAATCTTTTGCTGTATTTAGTTTATTTTGGCATCCGGATGATGATTCTAGCATGAAATTGCTTGGGCACCTGTTAATTTTTAAGATTTTGACACATTCAGCTCAAATGTACACAATTGCTGATTATGGCTGTCAAATCTAAACCAAACGTTGTGCACTCAAATCTTTTGCTGTATTTAGTTTATTTTGGCATCCGGATGATGATTCTAGCATGAAATTGCTTGGGCACCTGTTAATTTTTAAGATTTTGACACATTCAGCTCAAATGTACAATCATGCGCTAAAAACGCATTTAAAGCAATAAAAAGGTGATTATGGCTGTCAAACCTAAACCAAACGTTGTGCACTCAAATCTTTTCTGTATTTAGTTTATTTTGGCATCCGGATGATGATTCTAGCATGAAATTGCTTGGGCACCTGTTAATTTTTAAGATTTTGACACATTCAGCTCAAATGTACACAATTGCTGATTATGGCTGTCAAATCTAAACCAAACGTTGTGCACTCAAATCTTTTGCTGTATTTAGTTTATTTTGGCATCCGGATGATGATTCTAGCATGAAATTGCTTGGGCACCTGTTAATTTTTAAGATTTTGACACATTCAGCTCAAATGTACACAATTGCTGATTATGGCTGTCAAATCTAAACCAAACGTTGTGCACTCAAATCTTTTGCTGTATTTAGTTTATTTTGGCATCCGGATGATGATTCTAGCATGAAATTGCTTGGGCACCTGTTAATTTTTAAGATTTTGACACATTCAGCTCAAATGTACAATCATGCGCTAAAAACGCATTTAAAGCAATAAAAAGGTGATTATGGCTGTCAAACCTAAACCAAACGTTGTGCACTCAAATCTTTTGCTGTATTTAGTTTATTTTGGCATCCGGATGATGATTCTAGCATGAAATTGCTTGGGCACCTGTTAATTTTTAAGATTTTGACACATTCAGCTCAAATGTACACAATTGCTGATTATGGCTGTCAAATCTAAACCAAACGTTGTGCACTCAAATCTTTTGCTGTATTTAGTTTATTTTGGCATCCGGATGATGATTCTAGCATGAAATTGCTTGGGCACCTGTTAATTTTTAAGATTTTGACACATTCAGCTCAAATGTACAATCATGCGCTAAAAACGCATTTAAAGCAATAAAAAGGTGATTATGGCTGTCAAACCTAAACCAAACGTTGTGCACTCAAATCTTTTGCTGTATTTAGTTTATTTTGGCATCCGGATGATGATTCTAGCATGAAATTGCTTGGGCACCTGTTAATTCTTAAGATTTTGACACATTCAGCTCAAATGTACAATCATGCGCTAAAAACGCATTTAAAGCAATAAAAAGGTGATTATGGCTGTCAAACCTAAACCAAACGTTGTGCACTCAAATCTTTTGCTGTATTTAGTTTATTTTGGCATCCGGATGATGATTCTAGCATGAAATTGCTTGGGCACCTGTTAATTTTTAAGATTTTGACACATTCAGCTCAAATGTACACAATTGCTGATTATGGCTGTCAAATCTAAACCAAACGTTGTGCACTCAAATCTTTTGCTGTATTTAGTTTATTTTGGCATCCGGATGATGATTCTAGCATGAAATTGCTTGGGCACCTGTTAATTTTTAAGATTTTGACACATTCAGCTCAAATGTACAATCATGCGCTAAAAACGCATTTAAAGCAATAAAAAGGTGATTATGGCTGTCAAACCTAAACCAAACGTTGTGCACTCAAATCTTTTGCTGTATTTAGTTTATTTTGGCATCCGGATGATGATTCTAGCATGAAATTGCTTGGGCACCTGTTAATTTTTAAGATTTTGACACATTCAGCTCAAATGTACAATCATGCGCTACAAACGCATTTAAAGCAATAAAAAGGTGATTATGGCTGTCAAACCTAAACCAAACGTTGTGCACTCAAATCTTTTGCTGTATTTAGTTTATTTTGGCATCCGGATGATGATTCTAGCATGAAATTGCTTGGGCACCTGTTAATTTTTAAGATTTTGACACATTCAGCTCAAATGTACACAATTGCTTATTATGGCTGTCAAATCTAAACCAAACGTTGTGCACTCAAATCTTTTGCTGTATTTAGTTTATTTTGGCATCCGGATGATGATTCTAGCATGAAATTGCTTGGGCACCTGTTAATTTTTAAGATTTTGACACATTCAGCTCAAATGTACAATCATGCGCTAAAAACGCATTTAAAGCAATAAAAAGGTGATTATGGCTGTCAAACCTAAACCAAACGTTGTGCACTCAAATCTTTTGCTGTATTTAGTTTATGTTGGCATCCGGATGATGATTCTAGCATGAAATTGCTTGGGCACCTGTTAATTTTTAAGATTTTGACACATTCAGCTCAAATGTACAATCATGCGCTAAAAACGCATTTAAAGCAATAAAAAGGTGATTATGGCTGTCAAACCTAAACCAAACGTTGTGCACTCAAATCTTTTGCTGTATTTAGTTTATTTTGGCATCCGGATGATGATTCTAGCATGAAATTGCTTGGGCACCTGTTAATTTTTAAGATTTTGACACATTCAGCTCAAATGTACACAATTGCTGATTATGGCTGTCAAATCTAAACCAAACGTTGTGCACTCAAATCTTTTGCTGTATTTAGTTTATTTTGGCATCCGGATGATGATTCTAGCATGAAATTGCTTGGGCACCTGTTAATTTGTAAGATTTTGACACATTCAGCTCAAATGTACAATCATGCGCTAAAAACGCATTTAAAGCAATAAAAAGGTGATTATGGCTGTCAAACCTAAACCAAACGTTGTGCACTCAAATCTTTTGCTGTATTTAGTTTATTTTGGCATCCGGATGATGATTCTAGCATGAAATTGCTTGGGCACCTGTTAATTTTTAAGATTTTGACACATTCAGCTCAAATGTACACAATTGCTGATTATGGCTGTCAAATCTAAACCAAACGTTGTGCACTCAAATCTTTTGCTGTATTTAGTTTATTTTGGCATCCGGATGATGATTCTAGCATGAAATTGCTTGGGCACCTGTTAATTTTTAAGATTTTGACACATTCAGCTCAAATGTACACAATTGCTGATTATGGCTGTCAAATCTAAACCAAACGTTGTGCACTCAAATCTTTTGCTGTATTTAGTTTATTTTGGCATCCGGATGATGATTCTAGCATGAAATTGCTTGGGCACCTGTTAATTTTTAAGATTTTGACACATTCAGCTCAAATGTACAATCATGCGCTAAAAACGCATTTAAAGCAATAAAAAGGTGATTATGGCTGTCAAACCTAAACCAAACGTTGTGCACTCAAATCTTTTGCTGTATTTAGTTTATTTTGGCATCCGGATGATGATTCTAGCATGAAATTGCTTGGGCACCTGTTAATTTTTAAGATTTTGACACATTCAGCTCAAATGTACACAATTGCTGATTATGGCTGTCAAATCTAAACCAAACGTTGTGCACTCAAATCTTTTGCTGTATTTAGTTTATTTTGGCATCCGGATGATGATTCTAGCATGAAATTGCTTGGGCACCTGTTAATTTTTAAGATTTTGACACATTCAGCTCAAATTTACACAATTGCTGATTATGGCTGTCAAATCTAAACCAAACGTTGTGCACTCAAATCTTTTGCTGTATTTAGTTTATTTTGGCATCCGGATGATGATTCTAGCATGAAATTGCTTGGGCACCTGTTAATTTTTAAGATTTTGACACATTCAGCTCAAATGTACAATCATGCGCTAAAAACGCATTTAAAGCAATAAAAAGGTGATTATGGCTGTCAAACCTAAACCAAACGTTGTGCACTCAAATCTTTTGCTGTATTTAGTTTATTTTGGCATCCGGATGATGATTCTAGCATGAAATTGCTTGGGCACCTGTTAATTTTTAAGATTTTGACACATTCAGCTCAAATGTACACAATTGCTTATTATGGCTGTCAAATCTAAACCAAACGTTGTGCACTCAAATCTTTTGCTGTATTTAGTTTATTTTGGCATCCGGATGATGATTCTAGCATGAAATTGCTTGGGCACCTGTTAATTTTTAAGATTTTGACACATTCAGCTCAAATGTACAATCATGCGCTAAAAACGCATTTAAAGCAATAAAAAGGTGATTATGGCTGTCAAACCTAAACCAAACGTTGTGCACTCAAATCTTTTGCTGTATTTAGTTTATTTTGGCATCCGGATGATGATTCTAGCATGAAATTGCTTGGGCACCTGTTAATTTTTAAGATTTTGACACATTCAGCTCAAATGTACAATCATGCGCTAAAAACGCATTTAAAGCAATAAAAAGGTGATTATGGCTGTCAAACCTAAACCAAACGTTGTGCACTCAAATCTTTTGCTGTATTTAGTTTATTTTGGCATCCGGATGATGATTCTAGCATGAAATTGCTTGGGCACCTGTTAATTTTTAAGATTTTGACACATTCAGCTCAAATGTACACAATTGCTGATTATGGCTGTCAAATCTAAACCAAACGTTGTGCACTCAAATCTTTTGCTGTATTTAGTTTATTTTGGCATCCGGATGATGATTCTAGCATGAAATTGCTTGGGCACCTGTTAATTTTTAAGATTTTGACACATTCAGCTCAAATGTACAATCATGCGCTAAAAACGCATTTAAAGCAATAAAAAGGTGATTATGGCTGTCAAACCTAAACCAAACGTTGTGCACTCAAATCTTTTGCTGTATTTAGTTTATTTTGGCATCCGGATGATGATTCTAGCATGAAATTGCTTGGGCACCTGTTAATTTTTAAGATTTTGACACATTCAGCTCAAATGTACACAATTGCTGATTATGGCTGTCAAATCTAAACCAAACGTTGTGCACTCAAATCTTTTGCTGTATTTAGTTTATTTTGGCATCCGGATGATGATTCTAGCATGAAATTGCTTGGGCACCTGTTAATTTTTAAGATTTTGACACATTCAGCTCAAATGTACAATCATGCGCTAAAAACGCATTTAAAGCAATAAAAAGGTGATTATGGCTGTCAAACCTAAACCAAACGTTGTGCACTCAAATCTTTTGCTGTATTTAGTTTATTTTGGCATCCGGATGATGATTCTAGCATGAAATTGCTTGGGCACCTGTTAATTTTTAAGATTTTGACACATTCAGCTCAAATGTACACAATTGCTGATTATGGCTGTCAAATCTAAACCAAACGTTGTGCACTCAAATCTTTTGCTGTATTTAGTTTATTTTGGCATCCGGATGATGATTCTAGCATGAAATTGCTTGGGCACCTGTTAATTTTTAAGATTTTGACACATTCAGCTCAAATGTACACAATTGCTGATTATGGCTGTCAAATCTAAACCAAACGTTGTGCACTCAAATCTTTTGCTGTATTTAGTTTATTTTGGCATCCGGATGATGATTCTAGCATGAAATTGCTTGGGCACCTGTTAATTTTTAAGATTTTGACACATTCAGCTCAAATGTACAATCATGCGCTAAAAACGCATTTAAAGCAATAAAAAGGTGATTATGGCTGTCAAACCTAAACCAAACGTTGTGCACTCAAATCTTTTGCTGTATTTAGTTTATTTTGGCATCCGGATGATGATTCTAGCATGAAATTGCTTGGGCACCTGTTAATTTTTAAGATTTTGACACATTCAGCTCAAATGTACACAATTGCTGATTATGGCTGTCAAATCTAAACCAAACGTTGTGCACTCAAATCTTTTGCTGTATTTAGTTTATTTTGGCATCCGGATGATGATTCTAGCATGAAATTGCTTGGGCACCTGTTAATTTTTAAGATTTTGACACATTCAGCTCAAATGTACACAATTGCTGATTATGGCTGTCAAATCTAAACCAAACGTTGTGCACTCAAATCTTTTGCTGTATTTAGTTTATTTTGGCATCCGGATGATGATTCTAGCATGAAATTGCTTGGGCACCTGTTAATTTTTAAGATTTTGACACATTCAGCTCAAATGTACAATCATGCGCTAAAAACGCATTTAAAGCAATAAAAAGGTGATTATGGCTGTCAAACCTAAACCAAACGTTGTGCACTCAAATCTTTTGCTGTATTTAGTTTATTTTGGCATCCGGATGATGATTCTAGCATGAAATTGCTTGGGCACCTGTTAATTTTTAAGATTTTGACACATTCAGCTCAAATGTACACAATTGCTGATTATGGCTGTCAAATCTAAACCAAACGTTGTGCACTCAAATCTTTTGCTGTATTTAGTTTATTTTGGCATCCGGATGATGATTCTAGCATGAAATTGCTTGGGCACCTGTTAATTTTTAAGATTTTGACACATTCAGCTCAAATGTACAATCATGCGCTAAAAACGCATTTAAAGCAATAAAAAGGTGATTATGGCTGTCAAACCTAAACCAAACGTTGTGCACTCAAATCTTTTGCTGTATTTAGTTTATTTTGGCATCCGGATGATGATTCTAGCATGAAATTGCTTGGGCACCTGTTAATTTTTAAGATTTTGACACATTCAGCTCAAATGTACACAATTGCTGATTATGGCTGTCAAATCTAAACCAAACGTTGTGCACTCAAATCTTTTGCTGTATTTAGTTTATTTTGGCATCCGGATGATGATTCTAGCATGAAATTGCTTGGGCACCTGTTAATTTTTAAGATTTTGACACATTCAGCTCAAATGTACAATCATGCGCTACAAACGCATTTAAAGCAATAAAAAGGTGATTATGGCTGTCAAACCTAAACCAAACGTTGTGCACTCAAATCTTTTGCTGTATTTAGTTTATTTTGGCATCCGGATGATGATTCTAGCATGAAATTGCTTGGGCACCTGTTAATTTTTAAGATTTTGACACATTCAGCTCAAATGTACACAATTGCTGATTATGGCTGTCAAATCTAAACCAAACGTTGTGCACTCAAATCTTTTGCTGTATTTAGTTTATTTTGGCATCCGGATGATGATTCTAGCATGAAATTGCTTGGGCACCTGTTAATTTTTAAGATTTTGACACATTCAGCTCAAATGTACAATCATGCGCTAAAAACGCATTTAAAGCAATAAAAAGGTGATTATGGCTGTCAAACCTAAACCAAACGTTGTGCACTCAAATCTTTTGCTGTATTTAGTTTATTTTGGCATCCGGATGATGATTCTAGCATGAAATTGCTTGGGCACCTGTTAATTTTTAAGATTTTGACACATTCAGCTCAAATGTACACAATTGCTGATTATGGCTGTCAAATCTAAACCAAACGTTGTGCACTCAAATCTTTTGCTGTATTTAGTTTATTTTGGCATCCGGATGATGATTCTAGCATGAAATTGCTTGGGCACCTGTTAATTTTTAAGATTTTGACACATTCAGCTCAAATGTACAATCATGCGCTAAAAACGCATTTAAAGCAATAAAAAGGTGATTATGGCTGTCAAACCTAAACCAAACGTTGTGCACTCAAATCTTTTGCTGTATTTAGTTTATTTTGGCATCCGGATGATGATTCTAGCATGAAATTGCTTGGGCACCTGTTAATTTTTAAGATTTTGACACATTCAGCTCAAATGTACACAATTGCTGATTATGGCTGTCAAATCTAAACCAAACGTTGTGCACTCAAATCTTTTGCTGTATTTAGTTTATTTTGGCATCCGGATGATGATTCTAGCATGAAATTGCTTGGGCACCTGTTAATTTTTAAGATTTTGACACATTCAGCTCAAATGTACAATCATGCGCTAAAAACGCATTTAAAGCAATAAAAAGGTGATTATGGCTGTCAAACCTAAACCAAACGTTGTGCACTCAAATCTTTTGCTGTATTTAGTTTATTTTGGCATCCGGATGATGATTCTAGCATGAAATTGCTTGGGCACCTGTTAATTTTTAAGATTTTGACACATTCAGCTCAAATGTACAATCATGCGCTAAAAACGCATTTAAAGCAATAAAAAGGTGATTATGGCTGTCAAACCTAAACCAAACGTTGTGCACTCAAATCTTTTGCTGTATTTAGTTTATTTTGGCATCCGGATGATGATTCTAGCATGAAATTGCTTGGGCACCTGTTAATTTTTAAGATTTTGACACATTCAGCTCAAATGTACACAATTGCTGATTATGGCTGTCAAATCTAAACCAAACGTTGTGCACTCAAATCTTTTGCTGTATTTAGTTTATTTTGGCATCCGGATGATGATTCTAGCATGAAATTGCTTGGGCACCTGTTAATTTTTAAGATTTTGACACATTCAGCTCAAATGTACACAATTGCTGATTATGGCTGTCAAATCTAAACCAAACGTTGTGCACTCAAATCTTTTGCTGTATTTAGTTTATTTTGGCATCCGGATGATGATTCTAGCATGAAATTGCTTGGGCACCTGTTAATTTTTAAGATTTTGACACATTCAGCTCAAATGTACACAATTGCTGATTATGGCTGTCAAATCTAAACCAAACGTTGTGCACTCAAATCTTTTGCTGTATTTAGTTTATTTTGGCATCCGGATGATGATTCTAGCATGAAATTGCTTGGGCACCTGTTAATTTTTAAGATTTTGACACATTCAGCTCAAATGTACAATCATGCGCTAAAAACGCATTTAAAGCAATAAAAAGGTGATTATGGCTGTCAAACCTAAACCAAACGTTGTGCACTCAAATCTTTTGCTGTATTTAGTTTATTTTGGCATCCGGATGATGATTCTAGCATGAAATTGCTTGGGCACCTGTTAATTTTTAAGATTTTGACACATTCAGCTCAAATGTACACAATTGCTGATTATGGCTGTCAAATCTAAACCAAACGTTGTGCACTCAAATCTTTTGCTGTATTTAGTTTATTTTGGCATCCGGATGATGATTCTAGCATGAAATTGCTTGGGCACCTGTTAATTTTTAAGATTTTGACACATTCAGCTCAAATGTACAATCATGCGCTAAAAACGCATTTAAAGCAATAAAAAGGTGATTATGGCTGTCAAACCTAAACCAAACGTTGTGCACTCAAATCTTTTGCTGTATTTAGTTTATTTTGGCATCCGGATGATGATTCTAGCATGAAATTGCTTGGGCACCTGTTAATTTTTAAGATTTTGACACATTCAGCTCAAATGTACACAATTGCTGATTATGGCTGTCAAATCTAAACCAAACGTTGTGCACTCAAATCTTTTGCTGTATTTAGTTTATTTTGGCATCCGGATAATGATTCTAGCATGAAATTGCTTGGGCACCTGTTAATTTTTAAGATTTTGACACATTCAGCTCAAATGTACAATCATGCGCTAAAAACGCATTTAAAGCAATAAAAAGGTGATTATGGCTGTCAAACCTAAACCAAACGTTGTGCACTCAAATCTTTTGCTGTATTTAGTTTATTTTGGCATCCGGATGATGATTCTAGCATGAAATTGCTTGGGCACCTGTTAATTTTTAAGATTTTGACACATTCAGCTCAAATGTACACAATTGCTGATTATGGCTGTCAAATCTAAACCAAACGTTGTGCACTCAAATCTTTTGCTGTATTTAGTTTATTTTGGCATCCGGATGATGATTCTAGCATGAAATTGCTTGGGCACCTGTTAATTTTTAAGATTTTGACACATTCAGCTCAAATGTACAATCATGCGCTAAAAACGCATTTAAAGCAATAAAAAGGTGATTATGGCTGTCAAACCTAAACCAAACGTTGTGCACTCAAATCTTTTGCTGTATTTAGTTTATTTTGGCATCCGGATGATGATTCTAGCATGAAATTGCTTGGGCACCTGTTAATTTTTAAGATTTTGACACATTCAGCTCAAATGTACACAATTGCTGATTATGGCTGTCAAATCTAAACCAAACGTTGTGCACTCAAATCTTTTGCTGTATTTAGTTTATTTTGGCATCCGGATGATGATTCTAGCATGAAATTGCTTGGGCACCTGTTAATTTTTAAGATTTTGACACATTCAGCTCAAATGTACAATCATGCGCTAAAAACGCATTTAAAGCAATAAAAAGGTGATTATGGCTGTCAAACCTAAACCAAACGTTGTGCACTCAAATCTTTTGCTGTATTTAGTTTATTTTGGCATCCGGATGATGATTCTAGCATGAAATTGCTTGGGCACCTGTTAATTTTTAAGATTTTGACACATTCAGCTCAAATGTACACAATTGCTGATTATGGCTGTCAAATCTAAACCAAACGTTGTGCACTCAAATCTTTTGCTGTATTTAGTTTATTTTGGCATCCGGATGATGATTCTAGCATGAAATTGCTTGGGCACCTGTTAATTTTTAAGATTTTGACACATTCAGCTCAAATGTACACAATTGCTGATTATGGCTGTCAAATCTAAACCAAACGTTGTGCACTCAAATCTTTTGCTGTATTTAGTTTATTTTGGCATCCGGATGATGATTCTAGCATGAAATTGCTTGGGCACCTGTTAATTTTTAAGATTTTGACACATTCAGCTCAAATGTACAATCATGCGCTAAAAACGCATTTAAAGCAATAAAAAGGTGATTATGGCTGTCAAACCTAAACCAAACGTTGTGCACTCAAATCTTTTGCTGTATTTAGTTTATTTTGGCATCCGGATGATGATTCTAGCATGAAATTGCTTGGGCACCTGTTAATTTTTAAGATTTTGACACATTCAGCTCAAATGTACACAATTGCTGATTATGGCTGTCAAATCTAAACCAAACGTTGTGCACTCAAATCTTTTGCTGTATTTAGTTTATTTTGGCATCCGGATGATGATTCTAGCATGAAATTGCTTGGGCACCTGTTAATTTTTAAGATTTTGACACATTCAGCTCAAATTTACACAATTGCTGATTATGGCTGTCAAATCTAAACCAAACGTTGTGCACTCAAATCTTTTGCTGTATTTAGTTTATTTTGGCATCCGGATGATGATTCTAGCATGAAATTGCTTGGGCACCTGTTAATTTTTAAGATTTTGACACATTCAGCTCAAATGTACAATCATGCGCTAAAAACGCATTTAAAGCAATAAAAAGGTGATTATGGCTGTCAAACCTAAACCAAACGTTGTGCACTCAAATCTTTTGCTGTATTTAGTTTATTTTGGCATCCGGATGATGATTCTAGCATGAAATTGCTTGGGCACCTGTTAATTTTTAAGATTTTGACACATTCAGCTCAAATGTACACAATTGCTTATTATGGCTGTCAAATCTAAACCAAACGTTGTGCACTCAAATCTTTTGCTGTATTTAGTTTATTTTGGCATCCGGATGATGATTCTAGCATGAAATTGCTTGGGCACCTGTTAATTTTTAAGATTTTGACACATTCAGCTCAAATGTACAATCATGCGCTAAAAACGCATTTAAAGCAATAAAAAGGTGATTATGGCTGTCAAACCTAAACCAAACGTTGTGCACTCAAATCTTTTGCTGTATTTAGTTTATTTTGGCATCCGGATGATGATTCTAGCATGAAATTGCTTGGGCACCTGTTAATTTTTAAGATTTTGACACATTCAGCTCAAATGTACAATCATGCGCTAAAAACGCATTTAAAGCAATAAAAAGGTGATTATGGCTGTCAAACCTAAACCAAACGTTGTGCACTCAAATCTTTTGCTGTATTTAGTTTATTTTGGCATCCGGATGATGATTCTAGCATGAAATTGCTTGGGCACCTGTTAATTTTTAAGATTTTGACACATTCAGCTCAAATGTACACAATTGCTGATTATGGCTGTCAAATCTAAACCAAACGTTGTGCACTCAAATCTTTTGCTGTATTTAGTTTATTTTGGCATCCGGATGATGATTCTAGCATGAAATTGCTTGGGCACCTGTTAATTTTTAAGATTTTGACACATTCAGCTCAAATGTACAATCATGCGCTAAAAACGCATTTAAAGCAATAAAAAGGTGATTATGGCTGTCAAACCTAAACCAAACGTTGTGCACTCAAATCTTTTGCTGTATTTAGTTTATTTTGGCATCCGGATGATGATTCTAGCATGAAATTGCTTGGGCACCTGTTAATTTTTAAGATTTTGACACATTCAGCTCAAATGTACACAATTGCTGATTATGGCTGTCAAATCTAAACCAAACGTTGTGCACTCAAATCTTTTGCTGTATTTAGTTTATTTTGGCATCCGGATGATGATTCTAGCATGAAATTGCTTGGGCACCTGTTAATTTTTAAGATTCTGACACATTCAGCTCAAATGTACAATCATGCGCTAAAAACGCATTTAAAGCAATAAAAAGGTGATTATGGCTGTCAAACCTAAACCAAACGTTGTGCACTCAAATCTTTTGCTGTATTTAGTTTATTTTGGCATCCGGATGATGATTCTAGCATGAAATTGCTTGGGCACCTGTTAATTTTTAAGATTTTGACACATTCAGCTCAAATGTACACAATTGCTGATTATGGCTGTCAAATCTAAACCAAACGTTGTGCACTCAAATCTTTTGCTGTATTTAGTTTATTTTGGCATCCGGATGATGATTCTAGCATGAAATTGCTTGGGCACCTGTTAATTTTTAAGATTTTGACACATTCAGCTCAAATGTACACAATTGCTGATTATGGCTGTCAAATCTAAACCAAACGTTGTGCACTCAAATCTTTTGCTGTATTTAGTTTATTTTGGCATCCGGATGATGATTCTAGCATGAAATTGCTTGGGCACCTGTTAATTTTTAAGATTTTGACACATTCAGCTCAAATGTACAATCATGCGCTAAAAACGCATTTAAAGCAATAAAAAGGTGATTATGGCTGTCAAACCTAAACCAAACGTTGTGCACTCAAATCTTTTGCTGTATTTAGTTTATTTTGGCATCCGGATGATGATTCTAGCATGAAATTGCTTGGGCACCTGTTAATTTTTAAGATTTTGACACATTCAGCTCAAATGTACACAATTGCTGATTATGGCTGTCAAATCTAAACCAAACGTTGTGCACTCAAATCTTTTGCTGTATTTAGTTTATTTTGGCATCCGGATGATGATTCTAGCATGAAATTGCTTGGGCACCTGTTAATTTTTAAGATTTTGACACATTCAGCTCAAATGTACACAATTGCTGATTATGGCTGTCAAATCTAAACCAAACGTTGTGCACTCAAATCTTTTGCTGTATTTAGTTTATTTTGGCATCCGGATGATGATTCTAGCATGAAATTGCTTGGGCACCTGTTAATTTTTAAGATTTTGACACATTCAGCTCAAATGTACAATCATGCGCTAAAAACGCATTTAAAGCAATAAAAAGGTGATTATGGCTGTCAAACCTAAACCAAACGTTGTGCACTCAAATCTTTTGCTGTATTTAGTTTATTTTGGCATCCGGATGATGATTCTAGCATGAAATTGCTTGGGCACCTGTTAATTTTTAAGATTTTGACACATTCAGCTCAAATGTACACAATTGCTGATTATGGCTGTCAAATCTAAACCAAACGTTGTGCACTCAAATCTTTTGCTGTATTTAGTTTATTTTGGCATCCGGATGATGATTCTAGCATGAAATTGCTTGGGCACCTGTTAATTTTTAAGATTTTGACACATTCAGCTCAAATGTACAATCATGCGCTAAAAACGCATTTAAAGCAATAAAAAGGTGATTATGGCTGTCAAACCTAAACCAAACGTTGTGCACTCAAATCTTTTGCTGTATTTAGTTTATTTTGGCATCCGGATGATGATTCTAGCATGAAATTGCTTGGGCACCTGTTAATTTTTAAGATTTTGACACATTCAGCTCAAATGTACACAATTGCTGATTATGGCTGTCAAATCTAAACCAAACGTTGTGCACTCAAATCTTTTGCTGTATTTAGTTTATTTTGGCATCCGGATGATGATTCTAGCATGAAATTGCTTGGGCACCTGTTAATTTTTAAGATTTTGACACATTCAGCTCAAATGTACAATCATGCGCTAAAAACGCATTTAAAGCAATAAAAAGGTGATTATGGCTGTCAAACCTAAACCAAACGTTGTGCACTCAAATCTTTTGCTGTATTTAGTTTATTTTGGCATCCGGATGATGATTCTAGCATGAAATTGCTTGGGCACCTGTTAATTTTTAAGATTTTGACACATTCAGCTCAAATGTACACAATTGCTGATTATGGCTGTCAAATCTAAACCAAACGTTGTGCACTCAAATCTTTTGCTGTATTTAGTTTATTTTGGCATCCGGATGATGATTCTAGCATGAAATTGCTTGGGCACCTGTTAATTTTTAAGATTTTGACACATTCAGCTCAAATGTACACAATTGCTGATTATGGCTGTCAAATCTAAACCAAACGTTGTGCACTCAAATCTTTTGCTGTATTTAGTTTATTTTGGCATCCGGATGATGATTCTAGCATGAAATTGCTTGGGCACCTGTTAATTTTTAAGATTTTGACACATTCAGCTCAAATGTACAATCATGCGCTAAAAACGCATTTAAAGCAATAAAAAGGTGATTATGGCTGTCAAACCTAAACCAAACGTTGTGCACTCAAATCTTTTGCTGTATTTAGTTTATTTTGGCATCCGGATGATGATTCTAGCATGAAATTGCTTGGGCACCTGTTAATTTTTAAGATTTTGACACATTCAGCTCAAATGTACAATCATGCGCTAAAAACGCATTTAAAGCAATAAAAAGGTGATTATGGCTGTCAAACCTAAACCAAACGTTGTGCACTCAAATCTTTTGCTGTATTTAGTTTATTTTGGCATCCGGATGATGATTCTAGCATGAAATTGCTTGGGCACCTGTTAATTTTTAAGATTTTGACACATTCAGCTCAAATGTACACAATTGCTGATTATGGCTGTCAAATCTAAACCAAACGTTGTGCACTCAAATCTTTTGCTGTATTTAGTTTATTTTGGCATCCGGATGATGATTCTAGCATGAAATTGCTTGGGCACCTGTTAATTTTTAAGATTTTGACACATTCAGCTCAAATGTACAATCATGCGCTAAAAACGCATTTAAAGCAATAAAAAGGTGATTATGGCTGGCAAACCTAAACCAAACGTTGTGCACTCAAATCTTTTGCTGTATTTAGTTTATTTTGGCATCCGGATGATGATTCTAGCATGAAATTGCTTGGGCACCTGTTAATTTTTAAGATTTTGACACATTCAGCTCAAATGTACACAATTGCTGATTATGGCTGTCAAATCTAAACCAAACGTTGTGCACTCAAATCTTTTGCTGTATTTAGTTTATTTTGGCATCCGGATGATGATTCTAGCATGAAATTGCTTGGGCACCTGTTAATTTTTAAGATTTTGACACATTCAGCTCAAATGTACAATCATGCGCTAAAAACGCATTTAAAGCAATAAAAAGGTGATTATGGCTGTCAAACCTAAACCAAACGTTGTGCACTCAAATCTTTTGCTGTATTTAGTTTATTTTGGCATCCGGATGATGATTCTAGCATGAAATTGCTTGGGCACCTGTTAATTTTTAAGATTTTGACACATTC
Organism: Festucalex cinctus; assembly: GCF_051991245.1. Lineage (NCBI taxonomy): Eukaryota > Metazoa > Chordata > Actinopteri > Syngnathiformes > Syngnathidae > Festucalex > Festucalex cinctus. Next base: position 122,043 of record NW_027520283.1, on the reverse strand, counting down.
AGCTCAAATGTACACAATTGCTGATTATGGCTGTCAAATCTAAACCAAACGTTGTGCACTCAAATCTTTTGCTGTATTTAGTTTATTTTGGCATCCGGATGATGATTCTAGCATGAAATTGCTTGGGCACCTGTTAATTTTTAAGATTTTGACACATTCAGCTCAAATGTACAATCATGCGCTAAAAACGCATTTAAAGCAATAAAAAGGTGATTATGGCTGTCAAACCTAAACCAAACGTTGTGCACTCAAATCTTTTGCTGTATTTAGTTTATTTTGGCATCCGGATGATGATTCTAGCATGAAATTGCTTGGGCACCTGTTAATTTTTAAGATTTTGACACATTCAGCTCAAATGTACACAATTGCTGATTATGGCTGTCAAATCTAAACCAAACGTTGTGCACTCAAATCTTTTGCTGTATTTAGTTTATTTTGGCATCCGGATGATGATTCTAGCATGAAATTGCTTGGGCACCTGTTAATTTTTAAGATTTTGACACATTCAGCTCAAATGTACACAATTGCTGATTATGGCTGTCAAATCTAAACCAAACGTTGTGCACTCAAATCTTTTGCTGTATTTAGTTTATTTTGGCATCCGGATGATGATTCTAGCATGAAATTGCTTGGGCACCTGTTAATTTTTAAGATTTTGACACATTCAGCTCAAATGTACAATCATGCGCTAAAAACGCATTTAAAGCAATAAAAAGGTGATTATGGCTGTCAAACCTAAACCAAACGTTGTGCACTCAAATCTTTTGCTGTATTTAGTTTATTTTGGCATCCGGATGATGATTCTAGCATGAAATTGCTTGGGCACCTGTTAATTTTTAAGATTTTGACACATTCAGCTCAAATGTACACAATTGCTGATTATGGCTGTCAAATCTAAACCAAACGTTGTGCACTCAAATCTTTTGCTGTATTTAGTTTATTTTGGCATCCGGATGATGATTCTAGCATGAAATTGCTTGGGCACCTGTTAATTTTTAAGATTTTGACACATTCAGCTCAAATGTACAATCATGCGCTAAAAACGCATTTAAAGCAATAAAAAGGTGATTATGGCTGTCAAACCTAAACCAAACGTTGTGCACTCAAATCTTTTGCTGTATTTAGTTTATTTTGGCATCCGGATGATGATTCTAGCATGAAATTGCTTGGGCACCTGTTAATTTTTAAGATTTTGACACATTCAGCTCAAATGTACACAATTGCTGATTATGGCTGTCAAATCTAAACCAAACGTTGTGCACTCAAATCTTTTGCTGTATTTAGTTTATTTTGGCATCCGGATGATGATTCTAGCATGAAATTGCTTGGGCACCTGTTAATTTTTAAGATTTTGACACATTCAGCTCAAATGTACAATCATGCGCTAAAAACGCATTTAAAGCAATAAAAAGGTGATTATGGCTGTCAAACCTAAACCAAACGTTGTGCACTCAAATCTTTTGCTGTATTTAGTTTATTTTGGCATCCGGATGATGATTCTAGCATGAAATTGCTTGGGCACCTGTTAATTTTTAAGATTTTGACACATTCAGCTCAAATGTACACAATTGCTGATTATGGCTGTCAAATCTAAACCAAACGTTGTGCACTCAAATCTTTTGCTGTATTTAGTTTATTTTGGCATCCGGATGATGATTCTAGCATGAAATTGCTTGGGCACCTGTTAATTTTTAAGATTTTGACACATTCAGCTCAAATGTACACAATTGCTGATTATGGCTGTCAAATCTAAACCAAACGTTGTGCACTCAAATCTTTTGCTGTATTTAGTTTATTTTGGCATCCGGATGATGATTCTAGCATGAAATTGCTTGGGCACCTGTTAATTTTTAAGATTTTGACACATTCAGCTCAAATGTACAATCATGCGCTAAAAACGCATTTAAAGCAATAAAAAGGTGATTATGGCTGTCAAACCTAAACCAAACGTTGTGCACTCAAATCTTTTGCTGTATTTAGTTTATTTTGGCATCCGGATGATGATTCTAGCATGAAATTGCTTGGGCACCTGTTAATTTTTAAGATTTTGACACATTCAGCTCAAATGTACAATCATGCGCTAAAAACGCATTTAAAGCAATAAAAAGGTGATTATGGCTGTCAAACCTAAACCAAACGTTGTGCACTCAAATCTTTTGCTGTATTTAGTTTATTTTGGCATCCGGATGATGATTCTAGCATGAAATTGCTTGGGCACCTGTTAATTTTTAAGATTTTGACACATTCAGCTCAAATGTACACAATTGCTGATTATGGCTGTCAAATCTAAACCAAACGTTGTGCACTCAAATCTTTTGCTGTATTTAGTTTATTTTGGCATCCGGATGATGATTCTAGCATGAAATTGCTTGGGCACCTGTTAATTTTTAAGATTTTGACACATTCAGCTCAAATGTACAATCATGCGCTAAAAACGCATTTAAAGCAATAAAAAGGTGATTATGGCTGGCAAACCTAAACCAAACGTTGTGCACTCAAATCTTTTGCTGTATTTAGTTTATTTTGGCATCCGGATGATGATTCTAGCATGAAATTGCTTGGGCACCTGTTAATTTTTAAGATTTTGACACATTCAGCTCAAATGTACACAATTGCTGATTATGGCTGTCAAATCTAAACCAAACGTTGTGCACTCAAATCTTTTGCTGTATTTAGTTTATTTTGGCATCCGGATGATGATTCTAGCATGAAATTGCTTGGGCACCTGTTAATTTTTAAGATTTTGACACATTCAGCTCAAATGTACAATCATGCGCTAAAAACGCATTTAAAGCAATAAAAAGGTGATTATGGCTGTCAAACCTAAACCAAACGTTGTGCACTCAAATCTTTTGCTGTATTTAGTTTATTTTGGCATCCGGATGATGATTCTAGCATGAAATTGCTTGGGCACCTGTTAATTTTTAAGATTTTGACACATTCAGCTCAAATGTACACAATTGCTGATTATGGCTGTCAAATCTAAACCAAACGTTGTGCACTCAAATATTTTGCTGTATTTAGTTTATTTTGGCATCCGGATGATGATTCTAGCATGAAATTGCTTGGGCACCTGTTAATTTTTAAGATTTTGACACATTCAGCTCAAATGTACAATCATGCGCTAAAAACGCATTTAAAGCAATAAAAAGGTGATTATGGCTGTCAAACCTAAACCAAACGTTGTGCACTCAAATCTTTTGCTGTATTTAGTTTATTTTGGCATCCGGATGATGATTCTAGCATGAAATTGCTTGGGCACCTGTTAATTTTTAAGATTTTGACACATTCAGCTCAAATGTACACAATTGCTGATTATGGCTGTCAAATCTAAACCAAACGTTGTGCACTCAAATCTTTTGCTGTATTTAGTTTATTTTGGCATCCGGATGATGATTCTAGCATGAAATTGCTTGGGCACCTGTTAATTTTTAAGATTTTGACACATTCAGCTCAAATGTACAATCATGCGCTAAAAACGCATTTAAAGCAATAAAAAGGTGATTATGGCTGGCAAACCTAAACCAAACGTTGTGCACTCAAATCTTTTGCTGTATTTAGTTTATTTTGGCATCCGGATGATGATTCTAGCATGAAATTGCTTGGGCACCTGTTAATTTTTAAGATTTTGACACATTCAGCTCAAATGTACACAATTGCTGATTATGGCTGTCAAATCTAAACCAAACGTTGTGCACTCAAATCTTTTGCTGTATTTAGTTTATTTTGGCATCCGGATGATGATTCTAGCATGAAATTGCTTGGGCACCTGTTAATTTTTAAGATTTTGACACATTCAGCTCAAATGTACACAATTGCTGATTATGGCTGTCAAATCTAAACCAAACGTTGTGCACTCAAATCTTTTGCTGTATTTAGTTTATTTTGGCATCCGGATGATGATTCTAGCATGAAATTGCTTGGGCACCTGTTAATTTTTAAGATTTTGACACATTCAGCTCAAATGTACAATCATGCGCTAAAAACGCATTTAAAGCAATAAAAAGGTGATTATGGCTGTCAAACCTAAACCAAACGTTGTGCACTCAAATCTTTTGCTGTATTTAGTTTATTTTGGCATCCGGATGATGATTCTAGCATGAAATTGCTTGGGCACCTGTTAATTTTTAAGATTTTGACACATTCAGCTCAAATGTACACAATTGCTGATTATGGCTGTCAAATCTAAACCAAACGTTGTGCACTCAAATCTTTTGCTGTATTTAGTTTATTTTGGCATCCGGATGATGATTCTAGCATGAAATTGCTTGGGCACCTGTTAATTTTTAAGATTTTGACACATTCAGCTCAAATGTACAATCATGCGCTAAAAACGCATTTAAAGCAATAAAAAGGTGATTATGGCTGTCAAACCTAAACCAAACGTTGTGCACTCAAATCTTTTGCTGTATTTAGTTTATTTTGGCATCCGGATGATGATTCTAGCATGAAATTGCTTGGGCACCTGTTAATTTTTAAGATTTTGACACATTCAGCTCAAATGTACAATCATGCGCTAAAAACGCATTTAAAGCAATAAAAAGGTGATTATGGCTGTCAAACCTAAACCAAACGTTGTGCACTCAAATCTTTTGCTGTATTTAGTTTATTTTGGCATCCGGATGATGATTCTAGCATGAAATTGCTTGGGCACCTGTTAATTTTTAAGATTTTGACACATTCAGCTCAAATGTACACAATTGCTGATTATGGCTGTCAAATCTAAACCAAACGTTGTGCACTCAAATCTTTTGCTGTATTTAGTTTATTTTGGCATCCGGATGATGATTCTAGCATGAAATTGCTTGGGCACCTGTTAATTTTTAAGATTTTGACACATTCAGCTCAAATGTACAATCATGCGCTAAAAACGCATTTAAAGCAATAAAAAGGTGATTATGGCTGTCAAACCTAAACCAAACGTTGTGCACTCAAATCTTTTGCTGTATTTAGTTTATTTTGGCATCCGGATGATGATTCTAGCATGAAATTGCTTGGGCACCTGTTAATTTTTAAGATTTTGACACATTCAGCTCAAATGTACAATCATGCGCTAAAAACGCATTTAAAGCAATAAAAAGGTGATTATGGCTGTCAAACCTAAACCAAACGTTGTGCACTCAAATCTTTTGCTGTATTTAGTTTATTTTGGCATCCGGATGATGATTCTAGCATGAAATTGCTTGGGCACCTGTTAATTTTTAAGATTTTGACACATTCAGCTCAAATGTACACAATTGCTGATTATGGCTGTCAAATCTAAACCAAACGTTGTGCACTCAAATCTTTTGCTGTATTTAGTTTATTTTGGCATCCGGATGATGATTCTAGCATGAAATTGCTTGGGCACCTGTTAATTTTTAAGATTTTGACACATTCAGCTCAAATGTACAATCATGCGCTAAAAACGCATTTAAAGCAATAAAAAGGTGATTATGGCTGTCAAACCTAAACCAAACGTTGTGCACTCAAATCTTTTGCTGTATTTAGTTTATTTTGGCATCCGGATGATGATTCTAGCATGAAATTGCTTGGGCACCTGTTAATTTTTAAGATTTTGACACATTCAGCTCAAATGTACAATCATGCGCTAAAAACGCATTTAAAGCAATAAAAAGGTGATTATGGCTGTCAAACCTAAACCAAACGTTGTGCACTCAAATCTTTTGCTGTATTTAGTTTATTTTGGCATCCGGATGATGATTCTAGCATGAAATTGCTTGGGCACCTGTTAATTTTTAAGATTTTGACACATTCAGCTCAAATGTACACAATTGCTGATTATGGCTGTCAAATCTAAACCAAACGTTGTGCACTCAAATCTTTTGCTGTATTTAGTTTATTTTGGCATCCGGATGATGATTCTAGCATGAAATTGCTTGGGCACCTGTTAATTTTTAAGATTTTGACACATTCAGCTCAAATGTACAATCATGCGCTAAAAACGCATTTAAAGCAATAAAAAGGTGATTATGGCTGTCAAACCTAAACCAAACGTTGTGCACTCAAATCTTTTGCTGTATTTAGTTTATTTTGGCATCCGGATGATGATTCTAGCATGAAATTGCTTGGGCACCTGTTAATTTTTAAGATTTTGACACATTCAGCTCAAATGTACACAATTGCTGATTATGGCTGTCAAATCTAAACCAAACGTTGTGCACTCAAATCTTTTGCTGTATTTAGTTTATTTTGGCATCCGGATGATGATTCTAGCATGAAATTGCTTGGGCACCTGTTAATTTTTAAGATTTTGACACATTCAGCTCAAATGTACAATCATGCGCTAAAAACGCATTTAAAGCAATAAAAAGGTGATTATGGCTGTCAAACCTAAACCAAACGTTGTGCACTCAAATCTTTTGCTGTATTTAGTTTATTTTGGCATCCGGATGATGATTCTAGCATGAAATTGCTTGGGCACCTGTTAATTTTTAAGATTTTGACACATTCAGCTCAAATGTACACAATTGCTGATTATGGCTGTCAAATCTAAACCAAACGTTGTGCACTCAAATCTTTTGCTGTATTTAGTTTATTTTGGCATCCGGATGATGATTCTAGCATGAAATTGCTTGGGCACCTGTTAATTTTTAAGATTTTGACACATTCAGCTCAAATGTACACAATTGCTGATTATGGCTGTCAAATCTAAACCAAACGTTGTGCACTCAAATCTTTTGCTGTATTTAGTTTATTTTGGCATCCGGATGATGATTCTAGCATGAAATTGCTTGGGCACCTGTTAATTTTTAAGATTTTGACACATTCAGCTCAAATGTACAATCATGCGCTAAAAACGCATTTAAAGCAATAAAAAGGTGATTATGGCTGTCAAACCTAAACCAAACGTTGTGCACTCAAATCTTTTGCTGTATTTAGTTTATTTTGGCATCCGGATGATGATTCTAGCATGAAATTGCTTGGGCACCTGTTAATTTTTAAGATTTTGACACATTCAGCTCAAATGTACACAATTGCTGATTATGGCTGTCAAATCTAAACCAAACGTTGTGCACTCAAATCTTTTGCTGTATTTAGTTTATTTTGGCATCCGGATGATGATTCTAGCATGAAATTGCTTGGGCACCTGTTAATTTTTAAGATTTTGACACATTCAGCTCAAATGTACACAATTGCTGATTATGGCTGTCAAATCTAAACCAAACGTTGTGCACTCAAATCTTTTGCTGTATTTAGTTTATTTTGGCATCCGGATGATGATTCTAGCATGAAATTGCTTGGGCACCTGTTAATTTTTAAGATTTTGACACATTCAGCTCAAATGTACAATCATGCGCTAAAAACGCATTTAAAGCAATAAAAAGGTGATTATGGCTGTCAAACCTAAACCAAACGTTGTGCACTCAAATCTTTTGCTGTATTTAGTTTATTTTGGCATCCGGATGATGATTCTAGCATGAAATTGCTTGGGCACCTGTTAATTTTTAAGATTTTGACACATTCAGCTCAAATGTACACAATTGCTGATTATGGCTGTCAAATCTAAACCAAACGTTGTGCACTCAAATCTTTTGCTGTATTTAGTTTATTTTGGCATCCGGATGATGATTCTAGCATGAAATTGCTTGGGCACCTGTTAATTTTTAAGATTTTGACACATTCAGCTCAAATGTACACAATTGCTGATTATGGCTGTCAAATCTAAACCAAACGTTGTGCACTCAAATCTTTTGCTGTATTTAGTTTATTTTGGCATCCGGATGATGATTCTAGCATGAAATTGCTTGGGCACCTGTTAATTTTTAAGATTTTGACACATTCAGCTCAAATGTACAATCATGCGCTAAAAACGCATTTAAAGCAATAAAAAGGTGATTATGGCTGTCAAACCTAAACCAAACGTTGTGCACTCAAATCTTTTGCTGTATTTAGTTTATTTTGGCATCCGGATGATGATTCTAGCATGAAATTGCTTGGGCACCTGTTAATTTTTAAGATTTTGACACATTCAGCTCAAATGTACACAATTGCTGATTATGGCTGTCAAATCTAAACCAAACGTTGTGCACTCAAATCTTTTGCTGTATTTAGTTTATTTTGGCATCCGGATGATGATTCTAGCATGAAATTGCTTGGGCACCTGTTAATTTTTAAGATTTTGACACATTCAGCTCAAATGTACAATCATGCGCTAAAAACGCATTTAAAGCAATAAAAAGGTGATTATGGCTGTCAAACCTAAACCAAACGTTGTGCACTCAAATCTTTTGCTGTATTTAGTTTATTTTGGCATCCGGATGATGATTCTAGCATGAAATTGCTTGGGCACCTGTTAATTTTTAAGATTTTGACACATTCAGCTCAAATGTACACAATTGCTGATTATGGCTGTCAAATCTAAACCAAACGTTGTGCACTCAAATCTTTTGCTGTATTTAGTTTATTTTGGCATCCGGATGATGATTCTAGCATGAAATTGCTTGGGCACCTGTTAATTTTTAAGATTTTGACACATTCAGCTCAAATGTACAATCATGCGCTAAAAACGCATTTAAAGCAATAAAAAGGTGATTATGGCTGTCAAACCTAAACCAAACGTTGTGCACTCAAATCTTTTGCTGTATTTAGTTTATTTTGGCATCCGGATGATGATTCTAGCATGAAATTGCTTGGGCACCTGTTAATTTTTAAGATTTTGACACATTCAGCTCAAATGTACACAATTGCTGATTATGGCTGTCAAATCTAAACCAAACGTTGTGCACTCAAATCTTTTGCTGTATTTAGTTTATTTTGGCATCCGGATGATGATTCTAGCATGAAATTGCTTGGGCACCTGTTAATTTTTAAGATTTTGACACATTCAGCTCAAATGTACAATCATGCGCTAAAAACGCATTTAAAGCAATAAAAAGGTGATTATGGCTGTCAAACCTAAACCAAACGTTGTGCACTCAAATCTTTTGCTGTATTTAGTTTATTTTGGCATCCGGATGATGATTCTAGCATGAAATTGCTTGGGCACCTGTTAATTTTTAAGATTTTGACACATTCAGCTCAAATGTACACAATTGCTGATTATGGCTGTCAAATCTAAACCAAACGTTGTGCACTCAAATCTTTTGCTGTATTTAGTTTATTTTGGCATCCGGATGATGATTCTAGCATGAAATTGCTTGGGCACCTGTTAATTTTTAAGATTTTGACACATTCAGCTCAAATTTACACAATTGCTGATTATGGCTGTCAAATCTAAACCAAACGTTGTGCACTCAAATCTTTTGCTGTATTTAGTTTATTTTGGCATCCGGATGATGATTCTAGCATGAAATTGCTTGGGCACCTGTTAATTTTTAAGATTTTGACACATTCAGCTCAAATGTACAATCATGCGCTAAAAACGCATTTAAAGCAATAAAAAGGTGATTATGGCTGTCAAACCTAAACCAAACGTTGTGCACTCAAATCTTTTGCTGTATTTAGTTTATTTTGGCATCCGGATGATGATTCTAGCATGAAATTGCTTGGGCACCTGTTAATTTTTAAGATTTTGACACATTCAGCTCAAATGTACACAATTGCTTATTATGGCTGTCAAATCTAAACCAAACGTTGTGCACTCAAATCTTTTGCTGTATTTAGTTTATTTTGGCATCCGGATGATGATTCTAGCATGAAATTGCTTGGGCACCTGTTAATTTTTAAGATTTTGACACATTCAGCTCAAATGTACAATCATGCGCTAAAAACGCATTTAAAGCAATAAAAAGGTGATTATGGCTGTCAAACCTAAACCAAACGTTGTGCACTCAAATCTTTTGCTGTATTTAGTTTATTTTGGCATCCGGATGATGATTCTAGCATGAAATTGCTTGGGCACCTGTTAATTTTTAAGATTTTGACACATTCAGCTCAAATGTACACAATTGCTGATTATGGCTGTCAAATCTAAACCAAACGTTGTGCACTCAAATCTTTTGCTGTATTTAGTTTATTTTGGCATCCGGATGATGATTCTAGCATGAAATTGCTTGGGCACCTGTTAATTTTTAAGATTTTGACACATTCAGCTCAAATGTACAATCATGCGCTAAAAACGCATTTAAAGCAATAAAAAGGTGATTATGGCTGTCAAACCTAAACCAAACGTTGTGCACTCAAATCTTTTGCTGTATTTAGTTTATTTTGGCATCCGGATGATGATTCTAGCATGAAATTGCTTGGGCACCTGTTAATTTTTAAGATTTTGACACATTCAGCTCAAATGTACAATCATGCGCTAAAAACGCATTTAAAGCAATAAAAAGGTGATTATGGCTGTCAAACCTAAACCAAACGTTGTGCACTCAAATCTTTTGCTGTATTTAGTTTATTTTGGCATCCGGATGATGATTCTAGCATGAAATTGCTTGGGCACCTGTTAATTTTTAAGATTTTGACACATTCAGCTCAAATGTACACAATTGCTGATTATGGCTGTCAAATCTAAACCAAACGTTGTGCACTCAAATCTTTTGCTGTATTTAGTTTATTTTGGCATCCGGATGATGATTCTAGCATGAAATTGCTTGGGCACCTGTTAATTTTTAAGATTTTGACACATTCAGCTCAAATGTACACAATTGCTGATTATGGCTGTCAAATCTAAACCAAACGTTGTGCACTCAAATCTTTTGCTGTATTTAGTTTATTTTGGCATCCGGATGATGATTCTAGCATGAAATTGCTTGGGCACCTGTTAATTTTTAAGATTTTGACACATTCAGCTCAAATGTACAATCATGCGCTAAAAACGCATTTAAAGCAATAAAAAGGTGATTATGGCTGTCAAACCTAAACCAAACGTTGTGCACTCAAATCTTTTGCTGTATTTAGTTTATTTTGGCATCCGGATGATGATTCTAGCATGAAATTGCTTGGGCACCTGTTAATTTTTAAGATTTTGACACATTCAGCTCAAATGTACACAATTGCTGATTATGGCTGTCAAATCTAAACCAAACGTTGTGCACTCAAATCTTTTGCTGTATTTAGTTTATTTTGGCATCCGGATGATGATTCTAGCATGAAATTGCTTGGGCACCTGTTAATTTTTAAGATTTTGACACATTCAGCTCAAATGTACACAATTGCTGATTATGGCTGTCAAATCTAAACCAAACGTTGTGCACTCAAATCTTTTGCTGTATTTAGTTTATTTTGGCATCCGGATGATGATTCTAGCATGAAATTGCTTGGGCACCTGTTAATTTTTAAGATTTTGACACATTCAGCTCAAATGTACAATCATGCGCTAAAAACGCATTTAAAGCAATAAAAAGGTGATTATGGCTGTCAAACCTAAACCAAACGTTGTGCACTCAAATCTTTTGCTGTATTTAGTTTATTTTGGCATCCGGATGATGATTCTAGCATGAAATTGCTTGGGCACCTGTTAATTTTTAAGATTTTGACACATTCAGCTCAAATGTACACAATTGCTGATTATGGCTGTCAAATCTAAACCAAACGTTGTGCACTCAAATCTTTTGCTGTATTTAGTTTATTTTGGCATCCGGATGATGATTCTAGCATGAAATTGCTTGGGCACCTGTTAATTTTTAAGATTTTGACACATTCAGCTCAAATGTACAATCATGCGCTAAAAACGCATTTAAAGCAATAAAAAGGTGATTATGGCTGGCAAACCTAAACCAAACGTTGTGCACTCAAATCTTTTGCTGTATTTAGTTTATTTTGGCATCCGGATGATGATTCTAGCATGAAATTGCTTGGGCACCTGTTAATTTTTAAGATTTTGACACATTCAGCTCAAATGTACACAATTGCTGATTATGGCTGTCAAATCTAAACCAAACGTTGTGCACTCAAATCTTTTGCTGTATTTAGTTTATTTTGGCATCCGGATGATGATTCTAGCATGAAATTGCTTGGGCACCTGTTAATTTTTAAGATTTTGACACATTCAGCTCAAATGTACAATCATGCGCTACAAACGCATTTAAAGCAATAAAAAGGTGATTATGGCTGTCAAACCTAAACCAAACGTTGTGCACTCAAATCTTTTGCTGTATTTAGTTTATTTTGGCATCCGGATGATGATTCTAGCATGAAATTGCTTGGGCACCTGTTAATTTTTAAGATTTTGACACATTCAGCTCAAATGTACACAATTGCTGATTATGGCTGTCAAATCTAAACCAAACGTTGTGCACTCAAATCTTTTGCTGTATTTAGTTTATTTTGGCATCCGGATGATGATTCTAGCATGAAATTGCTTGGGCACCTGTTAATTTTTAAGATTTTGACACATTCAGCTCAAATGTACAATCATGCGCTAAAAACGCATTTAAAGCAATAAAAAGGTGATTATGGCTGTCAAACCTAAACCAAACGTTGTGCACTCAAATCTTTTGCTGTATTTAGTTTATTTTGGCATCCGGATGATGATTCTAGCATGAAATTGCTTGGGCACCTGTTAATTTTTAAGATTTTGACACATTCAGCTCAAATGTACAATCATGCGCTAAAAACGCATTTAAAGCAATAAAAAGGTGATTATGGCTGTCAAACCTAAACCAAACGTTGTGCACTCAAATCTTTTGCTGTATTTAGTTTATTTTGGCATCCGGATGATGATTCTAGCATGAAATTGCTTGGGCACCTGTTAATTTTTAAGATTTTGACACATTCAGCTCAAATGTACACAATTGCTGATTATGGCTGTCAAATCTAAACCAAACGTTGTGCACTCAAATCTTTTGCTGTATTTAGTTTATTTTGGCATCCGGATGATGATTCTAGCATGAAATTGCTTGGGCACCTGTTAATTTTTAAGATTTTGACACATTCAGCTCAAATGTACAATCATGCGCTAAAAACGCATTTAAAGCAATAAAAAGGTGATTATGGCTGGCAAACCTAAACCAAACGTTGTGCACTCAAATCTTTTGCTGTATTTAGTTTATTTTGGCATCCGGATGATGATTCTAGCATGAAATTGCTTGGGCACCTGTTAATTTTTAAGATTTTGACACATTCAGCTCAAATGTACACAATTGCTGATTATGGCTGTCAAATCTAAACCAAACGTTGTGCACTCAAATCTTTTGCTGTATTTAGTTTATTTTGGCATCCGGATGATGATTCTAGCATGAAATTGCTTGGGCACCTGTTAATTTTTAAGATTTTGACACATTCAGCTCAAATGTACAATCATGCGCTAAAAACGCATTTAAAGCAATAAAAAGGTGATTATGGCTGTCAAACCTAAACCAAACGTTGTGCATTCAAATCTTTTGCTGTATTTAGTTTATTTTGGCATCCGGATGATGATTCTAGCATGAAATTGCTTGGGCACCTGTTAATTTTTAAGATTTTGACACATTCAGCTCAAATGTACAATCATGCGCTAAAAACGCATTTAAAGCAATAAAAAGGTGATTATGGCTGTCAAACCTAAACCAAACGTTGTGCACTCAAATCTTTTGCTGTATTTAGTTTATTTTGGCATCCGGATGATGATTCTAGCATGAAATTGCTTGGGCACCTGTTAATTTTTAAGATTTTGACACATTCAGCTCAAATGTACACAATTGCTGATTATGGCTGTCAAATCTAAACCAAACGTTGTGCACTCAAATCTTTTGCTGTATTTAGTTTATTTTGGCATCCGGATGATGATTCTAGCATGAAATTGCTTGGGCACCTGTTAATTTTTAAGATTTTGACACATTCAGCTCAAATGTACACAATTGCTGATTATGGCTGTCAAATCTAAACCAAACGTTGTGCACTCAAATCTTTTGCTGTATTTAGTTTATCTTGGCATCCGGATGATGATTCTAGCATGAAATTGCTTGGGCACCTGTTAATTTTTAAGATTTTGACACATTCAGCTCAAATGTACACAATTGCTGATTATGGCTGTCAAATCTAAACCAAACGTTGTGCACTCAAATCTTTTGCTGTATTTAGTTTATTTTGGCATCCGGATGATGATTCTAGCATGAAATTGCTTGGGCACCTGTTAATTTTTAAGATTTTGACACATTCAGCTCAAATGTACAATCATGCGCTAAAAACGCATTTAAAGCAATAAAAAGGTGATTATGGCTGTCTAACCTAAACCAAACGTTGTGCACTCAAATCTTTTGCTGTATTTAGTTTATTTTGGCATCCGGATGATGATTCTAGCATGAAATTGCTTGGGCACCTGTTAATTTTTAAGATTTTGACACATTCAGCTCAAATGTACACAATTGCTGATTATGGCTGTCAAATCTAAACCAAACGTTGTGCACTCAAATCTTTTGCTGTATTTAGTTTATTTTGGCATCCGGATGATGATTCTAGCATGAAATTGCTTGGGCACCTGTTAATTTTTAAGATTTTGACACATTCAGCTCAAATGTACAATCATGCGCTAAAAACGCATTTAAAGCAATAAAAAGGTGATTATGGCTGTCAAACCTAAACCAAACGTTGTGCACTCAAATCTTTTGCTGTATTTAGTTTATTTTGGCATCCGGATGATGATTCTAGCATGAAATTGCTTGGGCACCTGTTAATTTTTAAGATTTTGACACATTCAGCTCAAATGTACACAATTGCTGATTATGGCTGTCAAATCTAAACCAAACGTTGTGCACTCAAATCTTTTGCTGTATTTAGTTTATTTTGGCATCCGGATGATGATTCTAGCATGAAATTGCTTGGGCACCTGTTAATTTTTAAGATTTTGACACATTCAGCTCAAATGTACAATCATGCGCTAAAAACGCATTTAAAGCAATAAAAAGGTGATTATGGCTGTCAAACCTAAACCAAACGTTGTGCACTCAAATCTTTTGCTGTATTTAGTTTATTTTGGCATCCGGATGATGATTCTAGCATGAAATTGCTTGGGCACCTGTTAATTTTTAAGATTTTGACACATTCAGCTCAAATGTACACAATTGCTGATTATGGCTGTCAAATCTAAACCAAACGTTGTGCACTCAAATCTTTTGCTGTATTTAGTTTATTTTGGCATCCGGATGATGATTCTAGCATGAAATTGCTTGGGCACCTGTTAATTTTTAAGATTTTGACACATTCAGCTCAAATGTACAATCATGCGCTAAAAACGCATTTAAAGCAATAAAAAGGTGATTATGGCTGTCAAACCTAAACCAAACGTTGTGCACTCAAATCTTTTGCTGTATTTAGTTTATTTTGGCATCCGGATGATGATTCTAGCATGAAATTGCTTGGGCACCTGTTAATTTTTAAGATTTTGACACATTCAGCTCAAATGTACACAATTGCTGATTATGGCTGTCAAATCTAAACCAAACGTTGTGCACTCAAATCTTTTGCTGTATTTAGTTTATTTTGGCATCCGGATGATGATTCTAGCATGAAATTGCTTGGGCACCTGTTAATTTTTAAGATTTTGACACATTCAGCTCAAATGTACAATCATGCGCTAAAAACGCATTTAAAGCAATAAAAAGGTGATTATGGCTGTCAAACCTAAACCAAACGTTGTGCACTCAAATCTTTTGCTGTATTTAGTTTATTTTGGCATCCGGATGATGATTCTAGCATGAAATTGCTTGGGCACCTGTTAATTTTTAAGATTTTGACACATTCAGCTCAAATGTACACAATTGCTGATTATGGCTGTCAAATCTAAACCAAACGTTGTGCACTCAAATCTTTTGCTGTATTTAGTTTATTTTGGCATCCGGATGATGATTCTAGCATGAAATTGCTTGGGCACCTGTTAATTTTTAAGATTTTGACACATTCAGCTCAAATGTACAATCATGCGCTACAAACGCATTTAAAGCAATAAAAAGGTGATTATGGCTGTCAAACCTAAACCAAACGTTGTGCACTCAAATCTTTTGCTGTATTTAGTTTATTTTGGCATCCGGATGATGATTCTAGCATGAAATTGCTTGGGCACCTGTTAATTTTTAAGATTTTGACACATTCAGCTCAAATGTACACAATTGCTGATTATGGCTGTCAAATCTAAACCAAACGTTGTGCACTCAAATCTTTTGCTGTATTTAGTTTATTTTGGCATCCGGATGATGATTCTAGCATGAAATTGCTTGGGCACCTGTTAATTTTTAAGATTTTGACACATTCAGCTCAAATGTACAATCATGCGCTAAAAACGCATTTAAAGCAATAAAAAGGTGATTATGGCTGTCAAACCTAAACCAAACGTTGTGCACTCAAATCTTTTGCTGTATTTAGTTTATTTTGGCATCCGGATGATGATTCTAGCATGAAATTGCTTGGGCACCTGTTAATTTTTAAGATTTTGACACATTCAGCTCAAATGTACAATCATGCGCTAAAAACGCATTTAAAGCAATAAAAAGGTGATTATGGCTGTCAAACCTAAACCAAACGTTGTGCACTCAAATCTTTTGCTGTATTTAGTTTATTTTGGCATCCGGATGATGATTCTAGCATGAAATTGCTTGGGCACCTGTTAATTTTTAAGATTTTGACACATTCAGCTCAAATGTACACAATTGCTGATTATGGCTGTCAAATCTAAACCAAACGTTGTGCACTCAAATCTTTTGCTGTATTTAGTTTATTTTGGCATCCGGATGATGATTCTAGCATGAAATTGCTTGGGCACCTGTTAATTTTTAAGATTTTGACACATTCAGCTCAAATGTACAATCATGCGCTAAAAACGCATTTAAAGCAATAAAAAGGTGATTATGGCTGTCAAACCTAAACCAAACGTTGTGCACTCAAATCTTTTGCTGTATTTAGTTTATTTTGGCATCCGGATGATGATTCTAGCATGAAATTGCTTGGGCACCTGTTAATTTTTAAGATTTTGACACATTCAGCTCAAATGTACACAATTGCTGATTATGGCTGTCAAATCTAAACCAAACGTTGTGCACTCAAATCTTTTGCTGTATTTAGTTTATTTTGGCATCCGGATGATGATTCTAGCATGAAATTGCTTGGGCACCTGTTAATTTTTAAGATTTTGACACATTCAGCTCAAATGTACAATCATGCGCTAAAAACGCATTTAAAGCAATAAAAAGGTGATTATGGCTGTCAAACCTAAACCAAACGTTGTGCACTCAAATCTTTTGCTGTATTTAGTTTATTTTGGCATCCGGATGATGATTCTAGCATGAAATTGCTTGGGCACCTGTTAATTTTTAAGATTTTGACACATTCAGCTCAAATGTACAATCATGCGCTAAAAACGCATTTAAAGCAATAAAAAGGTGATTATGGCTGTCAAACCTAAACCAAACGTTGTGCACTCAAATCTTTTGCTGTATTTAGTTTATTTTGGCATCCGGATGATGATTCTAGCATGAAATTGCTTGGGCACCTGTTAATTTTTAAGATTTTGACACATTCAGCTCAAATGTACACAATTGCTGATTATGGCTGTCAAATCTAAACCAAACGTTGTGCACTCAAATCTTTTGCTGTATTTAGTTTATTTTGGCATCCGGATGATGATTCTAGCATGAAATTGCTTGGGCACCTGTTAATTTTTAAGATTTTGACACATTCAGCTCAAATGTACACAATTGCTGATTATGGCTGTCAAATCTAAACCAAACGTTGTGCACTCAAATCTTTTGCTGTATTTAGTTTATCTTGGCATCCGGATGATGATTCTAGCATGAAATTGCTTGGGCACCTGTTAATTTTTAAGATTTTGACACATTCAGCTCAAATGTACACAATTGCTGATTATGGCTGTCAAATCTAAACCAAACGTTGTGCACTCAAATCTTTTGCTGTATTTAGTTTATTTTGGCATCCGGATGATGATTCTAGCATGAAATTGCTTGGGCACCTGTTAATTTTTAAGATTTTGACACATTCAGCTCAAATGTACAATCATGCGCTAAAAACGCATTTAAAGCAATAAAAAGGTGATTATGGCTGTCTAACCTAAACCAAACGTGCACTCAAATCTTTTGCTGTATTTAGTTTATTTTGGCATCCGGATGATGATTCTAGCATGAAATTGCTTGGGCACCTGTTAATTTTTAAGATTTTGACACATTCAGCTCAAATGTACACAATTGCTGATTATGGCTGTCAAATCTAAACCAAACGTTGTGCACTCAAATCTTTTGCTGTATTTAGTTTATTTTGGCATCCGGATGATGATTCTAGCATGAAATTGCTTGGGCACCTGTTAATTTTTAAGATTTTGACACATTCAGCTCAAATGTACAATCATGCGCTAAAAACGCATTTAAAGCAATAAAAAGGTGATTATGGCTGTCAAACCTAAACCAAACGTTGTGCACTCAAATCTTTTGCTGTATTTAGTTTATTTTGGCATCCGGATGATGATTCTAGCATGAAATTGCTTGGGCACCTGTTAATTTTTAAGATTTTGACACATTCAGCTCAAATGTACACAATTGCTGATTATGGCTGTCAAATCTAAACCAAACGTTGTGCACTCAAATCTTTTGCTGTATTTAGTTTATTTTGGCATCCGGATGATGATTCTAGCATGAAATTGCTTGGGCACCTGTTAATTTTTAAGATTTTGACACATTCAGCTCAAATGTACAATCATGCGCTAAAAACGCATTTAAAGCAATAAAAAGGTGATTATGGCTGTCAAACCTAAACCAAACGTTGTGCACTCAAATCTTTTGCTGTATTTAGTTTATTTTGGCATCCGGATGATGATTCTAGCATGAAATTGCTTGGGCACCTGTTAATTTTTAAGATTTTGACACATTCAGCTCAAATGTACAATCATGCGCTAAAAACGCATTTAAAGCAATAAAAAGGTGATTATGGCTGTCAAACCTAAACCAAACGTTGTGCACTCAAATCTTTTGCTGTATTTAGTTTATTTTGGCATCCAGATGATGATTCTAGCATGAAATTGCTTGGGCACCTGTTAATTTTTAAGATTTTGACACATTCAGCTCAAATGTACAATCATGCGCTAAAAACGCATTTAAAGCAATAAAAAGGTGATTATGGCTGTCAAACCTAAACCAAACGTTGTGCACTCAAATCTTTTGCTGTATTTAGTTTATTTTGGCATCCGGATGATGATTCTAGCATGAAATTGCTTGGGCACCTGTTAATTTTTAAGATTTTGACACATTCAGCTCAAATGTACACAATTGCTGATTATGGCTGTCAAATCTAAACCAAACGTTGTGCACTCAAATCTTTTGCTGTATTTAGTTTATTTTGGCATCCGGATGATGATTCTAGCATGAAATTGCTTGGGCACCTGTTAATTTTTAAGATTTTGACACATTCAGCTCAAATTTACACAATTGCTGATTATGGCTGTCAAATCTAAACCAAACGTTGTGCACTCAAATCTTTTGCTGTATTTAGTTTATTTTGGCATCCGGATGATGATTCTAGCATGAAATTGCTTGGGCACCTGTTAATTTTTAAGATTTTGACACATTCAGCTCAAATGTACAATCATGCGCTAAAAACGCATTTAAAGCAATAAAAAGGTGATTATGGCTGTCAAACCTAAACCAAACGTTGTGCACTCAAATCTTTTGCTGTATTTAGTTTATTTTGGCATCCGGATGATGATTCTAGCATGAAATTGCTTGGGCACCTGTTAATTTTTAAGATTTTGACACATTCAGCTCAAATGTACAATCATGCGCTAAAAACGCATTTAAAGCAATAAAAAGGTGATTATGGCTGTCAAACCTAAACCAAACGTTGTGCACTCAAATCTTTTGCTGTATTTAGTTTATTTTGGCATCCGGATGATGATTCTAGCATGAAATTGCTTGGGCACCTGTTAATTTTTAAGATTTTGACACATTCAGCTCAAATGTACAATCATGCGCTAAAAACGCATTTAAAGCAATAAAAAGGTGATTATGGCTGTCAAACCTAAACCAAACGTTGTGCACTCAAATCTTTTGCTGTATTTAGTTTATTTTGGCATCCGGATGATGATTCTAGCATGAAATTGCTTGGGCACCTGTTAATTTTTAAGATTTTGACACATTCAGCTCAAATGTACACAATTGCTGATTATGGCTGTCAAATCTAAACCAAACGTTGTGCACTCAAATCTTTTGCTGTATTTAGTTTATTTTGGCATCCGGATGATGATTCTAGCATGAAATTGCTTGGGCACCTGTTAATTTTTAAGATTTTGACACATTCAGCTCAAATGTACAATCATGCGCTAAAAACGCATTTAAAGCAATAAAAAGGTGATTATGGCTGTCAAACCTAAACCAAACGTTGTGCACTCAAATCTTTTGCTGTATTTAGTTTATTTTGGCATCCGGATGATGATTCTAGCATGAAATTGCTTGGGCACCTGTTAATTTTTAAGATTTTGACACATTCAGCTCAAATGTACACAATTGCTGATTATGGCTGTCAAATCTAAACCAAACGTTGTGCACTCAAATCTTTTGCTGTATTTAGTTTATTTTGGCATCCGGATGATGATTCTAGCATGAAATTGCTTGGGCACCTGTTAATTTTTAAGATTCTGACACATTCAGCTCAAATGTACAATCATGCGCTAAAAACGCATTTAAAGCAATAAAAAGGTGATTATGGCTGTCAAACCTAAACCAAACGTTGTGCACTCAAATCTTTTGCTGTATTTAGTTTATTTTGGCATCCGGATGATGATTCTAGCATGAAATTGCTTGGGCACCTGTTAATTTTTAAGATTTTGACACATTCAGCTCAAATGTACACAATTGCTGATTATGGCTGTCAAATCTAAACCAAACGTTGTGCACTCAAATCTTTTGCTGTATTTAGTTTATTTTGGCATCCGGATGATGATTCTAGCATGAAATTGCTTGGGCACCTGTTAATTTTTAAGATTTTGACACATTCAGCTCAAATGTACACAATTGCTGATTATGGCTGTCAAATCTAAACCAAACGTTGTGCACTCAAATCTTTTGCTGTATTTAGTTTATTTTGGCATCCGGATGATGATTCTAGCATGAAATTGCTTGGGCACCTGTTAATTTTTAAGATTTTGACACATTCAGCTCAAATGTACAATCATGCGCTAAAAACGCATTTAAAGCAATAAAAAGGTGATTATGGCTGTCAAACCTAAACCAAACGTTGTGCACTCAAATCTTTTGCTGTATTTAGTTTATTTTGGCATCCGGATGATGATTCTAGCATGAAATTGCTTGGGCACCTGTTAATTTTTAAGATTTTGACACATTCAGCTCAAATGTACACAATTGCTGATTATGGCTGTCAAATCTAAACCAAACGTTGTGCACTCAAATCTTTTGCTGTATTTAGTTTATTTTGGCATCCGGATGATGATTCTAGCATGAAATTGCTTGGGCACCTGTTAATTTTTAAGATTTTGACACATTCAGCTCAAATGTACACAATTGCTGATTATGGCTGTCAAATCTAAACCAAACGTTGTGCACTCAAATCTTTTGCTGTATTTAGTTTATTTTGGCATCCGGATGATGATTCTAGCATGAAATTGCTTGGGCACCTGTTAATTTTTAAGATTTTGACACATTCAGCTCAAATGTACAATCATGCGCTAAAAACGCATTTAAAGCAATAAAAAGGTGATTATGGCTGTCAAACCTAAACCAAACGTTGTGCACTCAAATCTTTTGCTGTATTTAGTTTATTTTGGCATCCGGATGATGATTCTAGCATGAAATTGCTTGGGCACCTGTTAATTTTTAAGATTTTGACACATTCAGCTCAAATGTACACAATTGCTGATTATGGCTGTCAAATCTAAACCAAACGTTGTGCACTCAAATCTTTTGCTGTATTTAGTTTATTTTGGCATCCGGATGATGATTCTAGCATGAAATTGCTTGGGCACCTGTTAATTTTTAAGATTTTGACACATTCAGCTCAAATGTACAATCATGCGCTAAAAACGCATTTAAAGCAATAAAAAGGTGATTATGGCTGTCAAACCTAAACCAAACGTTGTGCACTCAAATCTTTTGCTGTATTTAGTTTATTTTGGCATCCGGATGATGATTCTAGCATGAAATTGCTTGGGCACCTGTTAATTTTTAAGATTTTGACACATTCAGCTCAAATGTACACAATTGCTGATTATGGCTGTCAAATCTAAACCAAACGTTGTGCACTCAAATCTTTTGCTGTATTTAGTTTATTTTGGCATCCGGATGATGATTCTAGCATGAAATTGCTTGGGCACCTGTTAATTTTTAAGATTTTGACACATTCAGCTCAAATGTACAATCATGCGCTAAAAACGCATTTAAAGCAATAAAAAGGTGATTATGGCTGTCAAACCTAAACCAAACGTTGTGCACTCAAATCTTTTGCTGTATTTAGTTTATTTTGGCATCCGGATGATGATTCTAGCATGAAATTGCTTGGGCACCTGTTAATTTTTAAGATTTTGACACATTCAGCTCAAATGTACACAATTGCTGATTATGGCTGTCAAATCTAAACCAAACGTTGTGCACTCAAATCTTTTGCTGTATTTAGTTTATTTTGGCATCCGGATGATGATTCTAGCATGAAATTGCTTGGGCACCTGTTAATTTTTAAGATTTTGACACATTCAGCTCAAATGTACAATCATGCGCTAAAAACGCATTTAAAGCAATAAAAAGGTGATTATGGCTGTCAAACCTAAACCAAACGTTGTGCACTCAAATCTTTTGCTGTATTTAGTTTATTTTGGCATCCGGATGATGATTCTAGCATGAAATTGCTTGGGCACCTGTTAATTTTTAAGATTTTGACACATTCAGCTCAAATGTACAATCATGCGCTAAAAACGCATTTAAAGCAATAAAAAGGTGAATATGGCTGTCAAACCTAAACCAAACGTTGTGCACTCAAATCTTTTGCTGTATTTAGTTTATTTTGGCATCCGGATGATGATTCTAGCATGAAATTGCTTGGGCACCTGTTAATTTTTAAGATTTTGACACATTCAGCTCAAATGTACACAATTGCTGATTATGGCTGTCAAATCTAAACCAAACGTTGTGCACTCAAATCTTTTGCTGTATTTAGTTTATTTTGGCATCCGGATGATGATTCTAGCATGAAATTGCTTGGGCACCTGTTAATTTTTAAGATTTTGACACATTCAGCTCAAATGTACAATCATGCGCTAAAAACGCATTTAAAGCAATAAAAAGGTGATTATGGCTGTCAAACCTAAACCAAACGTTGTGCACTCAAATCTTTTGCTGTATTTAGTTTATTTTGGCATCCGGATGATGATTCTAGCATGAAATTGCTTGGGCACCTGTTAATTTTTAAGATTTTGACACATTCAGCTCAAATGTACAATCATGCGCTAAAAACGCATTTAAAGCAATAAAAAGGTGATTATGGCTGTCTAACCTAAACCAAACGTTGTGCACTCAAATCTTTTGCTGTATTTAGTTTATTTTGGCATCCGGATGATGATTCTAGCATGAAATTGCTTGGGCACCTGTTAATTTTTAAGATTTTGACACATTCAGCTCAAATGTACACAATTGCTGATTATGGCTGTCAAATCTAAACCAAACGTTGTGCACTCAAATCTTTTGCTGTATTTAGTTTATTTTGGCATCCGGATGATGATTCTAGCATGAAATTGCTTGGGCACCTGTTAATTTTTAAGATTTTGACACATTCAGCTCAAATGTACAATCATGCGCTAAAAACGCATTTAAAGCAATAAAAAGGTGATTATGGCTGTCAAACCTAAACCAAACGTTGTGCACTCAAATCTTTTGCTGTATTTAGTTTATTTTGGCATCCGGATGATGATTCTAGCATGAAATTGCTTGGGCACCTGTTAATTTTTAAGATTTTGACACATTCAGCTCAAATGTACAATCATGCGCTAAAAACGCATTTAAAGCAATAAAAAGGTGATTATGGCTGTCTAACCTAAACCAAACGTTGTGCACTCAAATCTTTTGCTGTATTTAGTTTATTTTGGCATCCGGATGATGATTCTAGCATGAAATTGCTTGGGCACCTGTTAATTTTTAAGATTTTGACACATTCAGCTCAAATGTACACAATTGCTGATTATGGCTGTCAAATCTAAACCAAACGTTGTGCACTCAAATCTTTTGCTGTATTTAGTTTATTTTGGCATCCGGATGATGATTCTAGCATGAAATTGCTTGGGCACCTGTTAATTTTTAAGATTTTGACACATTCAGCTCAAATGTACAATCATGCGCTAAAAACGCATTTAAAGCAATAAAAAGGTGATTATGGCTGTCAAACCTAAACCAAACGTTGTGCACTCAAATCTTTTGCTGTATTTAGTTTATTTTGGCATCCGGATGATGATTCTAGCATGAAATTGCTTGGGCACCTGTTAATTTTTAAGATTTTGACACATTCAGCTCAAATGTACACAATTGCTGATTATGGCTGTCAAATCTAAACCAAACGTTGTGCACTCAAATCTTTTGCTGTATTTAGTTTATTTTGGCATCCGGATGATGATTCTAGCATGAAATTGCTTGGGCACCTGTTAATTTTTAAGATTTTGACACATTCAGCTCAAATGTACAATCATGCGCTAAAAACGCATTTAAAGCAATAAAAAGGTGATTATGGCTGTCAAACCTAAACCAAACGTTGTGCACTCAAATCTTTTGCTGTATTTAGTTTATTTTGGCATCCGGATGATGATTCTAGCATGAAATTGCTTGGGCACCTGTTAATTTTTAAGATTTTGACACATTCAGCTCAAATGTACAATCATGCGCTAAAAACGCATTTAAAGCAATAAAAAGGTGATTATGGCTGTCAAACCTAAACCAAACGTTGTGCACTCAAATCTTTTGCTGTATTTAGTTTATTTTGGCATCCGGATGATGATTCTAGCATGAAATTGCTTGGGCACCTGTTAATTTTTAAGATTTTGACACATTCAGCTCAAATGTACAATCATGCGCTAAAAACGCATTTAAAGCAATAAAAAGGTGATTATGGCTGTCAAACCTAAACCAAACGTTGTGCACTCAAATCTTTTGCTGTATTTAGTTTATTTTGGCATCCGGATGATGATTCTAGCATGAAATTGCTTGGGCACCTGTTAATTTTTAAGATTTTGACACATTCAGCTCAAATGTACACAATTGCTGATTATGGCTGTCAAATCTAAACCAAACGTTGTGCACTCAAATCTTTTGCTGTATTTAGTTTATTTTGGCATCCGGATGATGATTCTAGCATGAAATTGCTTGGGCACCTGTTAATTTTTAAGATTTTGACACATTCAGCTCAAATTTACACAATTGCTGATTATGGCTGTCAAATCTAAACCAAACGTTGTGCACTCAAATCTTTTGCTGTATTTAGTTTATTTTGGCATCCGGATGATGATTCTAGCATGAAATTGCTTGGGCACCTGTTAATTTTTAAGATTTTGACACATTCAGCTCAAATGTACAATCATGCGCTAAAAACGCATTTAAAGCAATAAAAAGGTGATTATGGCTGTCAAACCTAAACCAAACGTTGTGCACTCAAATCTTTTGCTGTATTTAGTTTATTTTGGCATCCGGATGATGATTCTAGCATGAAATTGCTTGGGCACCTGTTAATTTTTAAGATTTTGACACATTCAGCTCAAATGTACAATCATGCGCTAAAAACGCATTTAAAGCAATAAAAAGGTGATTATGGCTGTCAAACCTAAACCAAACGTTGTGCACTCAAATCTTTTGCTGTATTTAGTTTATTTTGGCATCCGGATGATGATTCTAGCATGAAATTGCTTGGGCACCTGTTAATTTTTAAGATTTTGACACATTCAGCTCAAATGTACAATCATGCGCTAAAAACGCATTTAAAGCAATAAAAAGGTGATTATGGCTGTCAAACCTAAACCAAACGTTGTGCACTCAAATCTTTTGCTGTATTTAGTTTATTTTGGCATCCGGATGATGATTCTAGCATGAAATTGCTTGGGCACCTGTTAATTTTTAAGATTTTGACACATTCAGCTCAAATGTACACAATTGCTGATTATGGCTGTCAAATCTAAACCAAACGTTGTGCACTCAAATCTTTTGCTGTATTTAGTTTATTTTGGCATCCGGATGATGATTCTAGCATGAAATTGCTTGGGCACCTGTTAATTTTTAAGATTTTGACACATTCAGCTCAAATGTACAATCATGCGCTAAAAACGCATTTAAAGCAATAAAAAGGTGATTATGGCTGTCAAACCTAAACCAAACGTTGTGCACTCAAATCTTTTGCTGTATTTAGTTTATTTTGGCATCCGGATGATGATTCTAGCATGAAATTGCTTGGGCACCTGTTAATTTTTAAGATTTTGACACATTCAGCTCAAATGTACACAATTGCTGATTATGGCTGTCAAATCTAAACCAAACGTTGTGCACTCAAATCTTTTGCTGTATTTAGTTTATTTTGGCATCCGGATGATGATTCTAGCATGAAATTGCTTGGGCACCTGTTAATTTTTAAGATTCTGACACATTCAGCTCAAATGTACAATCATGCGCTAAAAACGCATTTAAAGCAATAAAAAGGTGATTATGGCTGTCAAACCTAAACCAAACGTTGTGCACTCAAATCTTTTGCTGTATTTAGTTTATTTTGGCATCCGGATGATGATTCTAGCATGAAATTGCTTGGGCACCTGTTAATTTTTAAGATTTTGACACATTCAGCTCAAATGTACACAATTGCTGATTATGGCTGTCAAATCTAAACCAAACGTTGTGCACTCAAATCTTTTGCTGTATTTAGTTTATTTTGGCATCCGGATGATGATTCTAGCATGAAATTGCTTGGGCACCTGTTAATTTTTAAGATTTTGACACATTCAGCTCAAATGTACACAATTGCTGATTATGGCTGTCAAATCTAAACCAAACGTTGTGCACTCAAATCTTTTGCTGTATTTAGTTTATTTTGGCATCCGGATGATGATTCTAGCATGAAATTGCTTGGGCACCTGTTAATTTTTAAGATTTTGACACATTCAGCTCAAATGTACAATCATGCGCTAAAAACGCATTTAAAGCAATAAAAAGGTGATTATGGCTGTCAAACCTAAACCAAACGTTGTGCACTCAAATCTTTTGCTGTATTTAGTTTATTTTGGCATCCGGATGATGATTCTAGCATGAAATTGCTTGGGCACCTGTTAATTTTTAAGATTTTGACACATTCAGCTCAAATGTACACAATTGCTGATTATGGCTGTCAAATCTAAACCAAACGTTGTGCACTCAAATCTTTTGCTGTATTTAGTTTATTTTGGCATCCGGATGATGATTCTAGCATGAAATTGCTTGGGCACCTGTTAATTTTTAAGATTTTGACACATTCAGCTCAAATGTACACAATTGCTGATTATGGCTGTCAAATCTAAACCAAACGTTGTGCACTCAAATCTTTTGCTGTATTTAGTTTATTTTGGCATCCGGATGATGATTCTAGCATGAAATTGCTTGGGCACCTGTTAATTTTTAAGATTTTGACACATTCAGCTCAAATGTACAATCATGCGCTAAAAACGCATTTAAAGCAATAAAAAGGTGATTATGGCTGTCAAACCTAAACCAAACGTTGTGCACTCAAATCTTTTGCTGTATTTAGTTTATTTTGGCATCCGGATGATGATTCTAGCATGAAATTGCTTGGGCACCTGTTAATTTTTAAGATTTTGACACATTCAGCTCAAATGTACACAATTGCTGATTATGGCTGTCAAATCTAAACCAAACGTTGTGCACTCAAATCTTTTGCTGTATTTAGTTTATTTTGGCATCCGGATGATGATTCTAGCATGAAATTGCTTGGGCACCTGTTAATTTTTAAGATTTTGACACATTCAGCTCAAATGTACAATCATGCGCTAAAAACGCATTTAAAGCAATAAAAAGGTGATTATGGCTGTCAAACCTAAACCAAACGTTGTGCACTCAAATCTTTTGCTGTATTTAGTTTATTTTGGCATCCGGATGATGATTCTAGCATGAAATTGCTTGGGCACCTGTTAATTTTTAAGATTTTGACACATTCAGCTCAAATGTACACAATTGCTGATTATGGCTGTCAAATCTAAACCAAACGTTGTGCACTCAAATCTTTTGCTGTATTTAGTTTATTTTGGCATCCGGATGATGATTCTAGCATGAAATTGCTTGGGCACCTGTTAATTTTTAAGATTTTGACACATTCAGCTCAAATGTACAATCATGCGCTAAAAACGCATTTAAAGCAATAAAAAGGTGATTATGGCTGTCAAACCTAAACCAAACGTTGTGCACTCAAATCTTTTGCTGTATTTAGTTTATTTTGGCATCCGGATGATGATTCTAGCATGAAATTGCTTGGGCACCTGTTAATTTTTAAGATTTTGACACATTCAGCTCAAATGTACAATCATGCGCTAAAAACGCATTTAAAGCAATAAAAAGGTGATTATGGCTGTCAAACCTAAACCAAACGTTGTGCACTCAAATCTTTTGCTGTATTTAGTTTATTTTGGCATCCGGATGATGATTCTAGCATGAAATTGCTTGGGCACCTGTTAATTTTTAAGATTTTGACACATTCAGCTCAAATGTACACAATTGCTGATTATGGCTGTCAAATCTAAACCAAACGTTGTGCACTCAAATCTTTTGCTGTATTTAGTTTATTTTGGCATCCGGATGATGATTCTAGCATGAAATTGCTTGGGCACCTGTTAATTTTTAAGATTTTGACACATTCAGCTCAAATGTACAATCATGCGCTAAAAACGCATTTAAAGCAATAAAAAGGTGATTATGGCTGTCAAACCTAAACCAAACGTTGTGCACTCAAATCTTTTGCTGTATTTAGTTTATTTTGGCATCCGGATGATGATTCTAGCATGAAATTGCTTGGGCACCTGTTAATTTTTAAGATTTTGACACATTCAGCTCAAATGTACACAATTGCTGATTATGGCTGTCAAATCTAAACCAAACGTTGTGCACTCAAATCTTTTGCTGTATTTAGTTTATTTTGGCATCCGGATGATGATTCTAGCATGAAATTGCTTGGGCACCTGTTAATTTTTAAGATTCTGACACATTCAGCTCAAATGTACAATCATGCGCTAAAAACGCATTTAAAGCAATAAAAAGGTGATTATGGCTGTCAAACCTAAACCAAACGTTGTGCACTCAAATCTTTTGCTGTATTTAGTTTATTTTGGCATCCGGATGATGATTCTAGCATGAAATTGCTTGGGCACCTGTTAATTTTTAAGATTTTGACACATTCAGCTCAAATGTACACAATTGCTGATTATGGCTGTCAAATCTAAACCAAACGTTGTGCACTCAAATCTTTTGCTGTATTTAGTTTATTTTGGCATCCGGATGATGATTCTAGCATGAAATTGCTTGGGCACCTGTTAATTTTTAAGATTTTGACACATTCAGCTCAAATGTACACAATTGCTGATTATGGCTGTCAAATCTAAACCAAACGTTGTGCACTCAAATCTTTTGCTGTATTTAGTTTATTTTGGCATCCGGATGATGATTCTAGCATGAAATTGCTTGGGCACCTGTTAATTTTTAAGATTTTGACACATTCAGCTCAAATGTACAATCATGCGCTAAAAACGCATTTAAAGCAATAAAAAGGTGATTATGGCTGTCAAACCTAAACCAAACGTTGTGCACTCAAATCTTTTGCTGTATTTAGTTTATTTTGGCATCCGGATGATGATTCTAGCATGAAATTGCTTGGGCACCTGTTAATTTTTAAGATTTTGACACATTCAGCTCAAATGTACACAATTGCTGATTATGGCTGTCAAATCTAAACCAAACGTTGTGCACTCAAATCTTTTGCTGTATTTAGTTTATTTTGGCATCCGGATGATGATTCTAGCATGAAATTGCTTGGGCACCTGTTAATTTTTAAGATTTTGACACATTCAGCTCAAATGTACACAATTGCTGATTATGGCTGTCAAATCTAAACCAAACGTTGTGCACTCAAATCTTTTGCTGTATTTAGTTTATTTTGGCATCCGGATGATGATTCTAGCATGAAATTGCTTGGGCACCTGTTAATTTTTAAGATTTTGACACATTCAGCTCAAATGTACAATCATGCGCTAAAAACGCATTTAAAGCAATAAAAAGGTGATTATGGCTGTCAAACCTAAACCAAACGTTGTGCACTCAAATCTTTTGCTGTATTTAGTTTATTTTGGCATCCGGATGATGATTCTAGCATGAAATTGCTTGGGCACCTGTTAATTTTTAAGATTTTGACACATTCAGCTCAAATGTACACAATTGCTGATTATGGCTGTCAAATCTAAACCAAACGTTGTGCACTCAAATCTTTTGCTGTATTTAGTTTATTTTGGCATCCGGATGATGATTCTAGCATGAAATTGCTTGGGCACCTGTTAATTTTTAAGATTTTGACACATTCAGCTCAAATGTACAATCATGCGCTAAAAACGCATTTAAAGCAATAAAAAGGTGATTATGGCTGTCAAACCTAAACCAAACGTTGTGCACTCAAATCTTTTGCTGTATTTAGTTTATTTTGGCATCCGGATGATGATTCTAGCATGAAATTGCTTGGGCACCTGTTAATTTTTAAGATTTTGACACATTCAGCTCAAATGTACACAATTGCTGATTATGGCTGTCAAATCTAAACCAAACGTTGTGCACTCAAATCTTTTGCTGTATTTAGTTTATTTTGGCATCCGGATGATGATTCTAGCATGAAATTGCTTGGGCACCTGTTAATTTTTAAGATTTTGACACATTCAGCTCAAATGTACAATCATGCGCTAAAAACGCATTTAAAGCAATAAAAAGGTGATTATGGCTGTCAAACCTAAACCAAACGTTGTGCACTCAAATCTTTTGCTGTATTTAGTTTATTTTGGCATCCGGATGATGATTCTAGCATGAAATTGCTTGGGCACCTGTTAATTTTTAAGATTTTGACACATTCAGCTCAAATGTACACAATTGCTGATTATGGCTGTCAAATCTAAACCAAACGTTGTGCACTCAAATCTTTTGCTGTATTTAGTTTATTTTGGCATCCGGATGATGATTCTAGCATGAAATTGCTTGGGCACCTGTT
This sequence comes from Festucalex cinctus, assembly GCF_051991245.1. Taxonomy (NCBI): domain Eukaryota; kingdom Metazoa; phylum Chordata; class Actinopteri; order Syngnathiformes; family Syngnathidae; genus Festucalex; species Festucalex cinctus. The sequence continues at coordinate 90,939 of NW_027520283.1, read as the reverse complement.
AATTTTTAAGATTTTGACACATTCAGCTCAAATGTACAATCATGCGCTAAAAACGCATTTAAAGCAATAAAAAGGTGATTATGGCTGTCAAACCTAAACCAAACGTTGTGCACTCAAATCTTTTGCTGTATTTAGTTTATTTTGGCATCCGGATGATGATTCTAGCATGAAATTGCTTGGGCACCTGTTAATTTTTAAGATTTTGACACATTCAGCTCAAATGTACACAATTGCTGATTATGGCTGTCAAATCTAAACCAAACGTTGTGCACTCAAATCTTTTGCTGTATTTAGTTTATTTTGGCATCCGGATGATGATTCTAGCATGAAATTGCTTGGGCACCTGTTAATTTTTAAGATTTTGACACATTCAGCTCAAATGTACAATCATGCGCTAAAAACGCATTTAAAGCAATAAAAAGTTGATTATGGCTGTCAAACCTAAACCAAACGTTGTGCACTCAAATCTTTTGCTGTATTTAGTTTATTTTGGCATCCGGATGATGATTCTAGCATGAAATGGCTTGGGCACCTGTTAATTTTTAAGATTTTGACACATTCAGCTCAAATGTACAATCATGCGCTAAAAACGCATTTAAAGCAATAAAAAGTTGATTATGGCTGTCAAACCTAAACCAAACGTTGTGCACTCAAATCTTTTGCTGTATTTAGTTTATTTTGGCATCCGGATGATGATTCTAGCATGAAATTGCTTGGGCACCTGTTAATTTTTAAGATTTTGACACATTCAGCTCAAATGTACACAATTGCTGATTATGGCTGTCAAATCTAAACCAAACGTTGTGCACTCAAATCTTTTGCTGTATTTAGTTTATTTTGGCATCCGGATGATGATTCTAGCATGAAATTGCTTGGGCACCTGTTAATTTTTAAGATTTTGACACATTCAGCTCAAATGTACAATCATGCGCTAAAAACGCATTTAAAGCAATAAAAAGGTGATTATGGCTGTCAAACCTAAACCAAACGTTGTGCACTCAAATCTTTTGCTGTATTTAGTTTATTTTGGCATCCGGATGATGATTCTAGCATGAAATTGCTTGGGCACCTGTTAATTTTTAAGATTTTGACACATTCAGCTCAAATGTACACAATTGCTGATTATGGCTGTCAAATCTAAACCAAACGTTGTGCACTCAAATCTTTTGCTGTATTTAGTTTATTTTGGCATCCGGATGATGATTCTAGCATGAAATTGCTTGGGCACCTGTTAATTTTTAAGATTTTGACACATTCAGCTCAAATGTACAATCATGCGCTAAAAACGCATTTAAAGCAATAAAAAGGTGATTATGGCTGTCAAACCTAAACCAAACGTTGTGCACTCAAATCTTTTGCTGTATTTAGTTTATTTTGGCATCCGGATGATGATTCTAGCATGAAATTGCTTGGGCACCTGTTAATTTTTAAGATTTTGACACATTCAGCTCAAATGTACAATCATGCGCTAAAAACGCATTTAAAGCAATAAAAAGGTGATTATGGCTGTCAAACCTAAACCAAACGTTGTGCACTCAAATCTTTTGCTGTATTTAGTTTATTTTGGCATCCGGATGATGATTCTAGCATGAAATTGCTTGGGCACCTGTTAATTTTTAAGATTTTGACACATTCAGCTCAAATGTACACAATTGCTGATTATGGCTGTCAAATCTAAACCAAACGTTGTGCACTCAAATCTTTTGCTGTATTTAGTTTATTTTGGCATCCGGATGATGATTCTAGCATGAAATTGCTTGGGCACCTGTTAATTTTTAAGATTTTGACACATTCAGCTCAAATGTACAATCATGCGCTAAAAACGCATTTAAAGCAATAAAAAGGTGATTATGGCTGGCAAACCTAAACCAAACGTTGTGCACTCAAATCTTTTGCTGTATTTAGTTTATTTTGGCATCCGGATGATGATTCTAGCATGAAATTGCTTGGGCACCTGTTAATTTTTAAGATTTTGACACATTCAGCTCAAATGTACACAATTGCTGATTATGGCTGTCAAATCTAAACCAAACGTTGTGCACTCAAATCTTTTGCTGTATTTAGTTTATTTTGGCATCCGGATGATGATTCTAGCATGAAATTGCTTGGGCACCTGTTAATTTTTAAGATTTTGACACATTCAGCTCAAATGTACAATCATGCGCTAAAAACGCATTTAAAGCAATAAAAAGGTGATTATGGCTGTCAAACCTAAACCAAACGTTGTGCACTCAAATCTTTTGCTGTATTTAGTTTATTTTGGCATCCGGATGATGATTCTAGCATGAAATTGCTTGGGCACCTGTTAATTTTTAAGATTTTGACACATTCAGCTCAAATGTACACAATTGCTGATTATGGCTGTCAAATCTAAACCAAACGTTGTGCACTCAAATCTTTTGCTGTATTTAGTTTATTTTGGCATCCGGATGATGATTCTAGCATGAAATTGCTTGGGCACCTGTTAATTTTTAAGATTTTGACACATTCAGCTCAAATGTACAATCATGCGCTAAAAACGCATTTAAAGCAATAAAAAGGTGATTATGGCTGTCAAACCTAAACCAAACGTTGTGCACTCAAATCTTTTGCTGTATTTAGTTTATTTTGGCATCCGGATGATGATTCTAGCATGAAATTGCTTGGGCACCTGTTAATTTTTAAGATTTTGACACATTCAGCTCAAATGTACACAATTGCTGATTATGGCTGTCAAATCTAAACCAAACGTTGTGCACTCAAATCTTTTGCTGTATTTAGTTTATTTTGGCATCCGGATGATGATTCTAGCATGAAATTGCTTGGGCACCTGTTAATTTTTAAGATTTTGACACATTCAGCTCAAATGTACAATCATGCGCTAAAAACGCATTTAAAGCAATAAAAAGGTGATTATGGCTGTCAAACCTAAACCAAACGTTGTGCACTCAAATCTTTTGCTGTATTTAGTTTATTTTGGCATCCGGATGATGATTCTAGCATGAAATTGCTTGGGCACCTGTTAATTTTTAAGATTTTGACACATTCAGCTCAAATGTACACAATTGCTGATTATGGCTGTCAAATCTAAACCAAACGTTGTGCACTCAAATCTTTTGCTGTATTTAGTTTATTTTGGCATCCGGATGATGATTCTAGCATGAAATTGCTTGGGCACCTGTTAATTTTTAAGATTTTGACACATTCAGCTCAAATGTACAATCATGCGCTAAAAACGCATTTAAAGCAATAAAAAGGTGATTATGGCTGTCAAACCTAAACCAAACGTTGTGCACTCAAATCTTTTGCTGTATTTAGTTTATTTTGGCATCCGGATGATGATTCTAGCATGAAATTGCTTGGGCACCTGTTAATTTTTTAAGATTTTGACACATTCAGCTCAAATGTACAATCATGCGCTAAAAACGCATTTAAAGCAATAAAAAGGTGATTATGGCTGTCAAACCTAAACCAAACGTTGTGCACTCAAATCTTTTGCTGTATTTAGTTTATTTTGGCATCCGGATGATGATTCTAGCATGAAATTGCTTGGGCACCTGTTAATTTTTAAGATTTTGACACATTCAGCTCAAATGTACACAATTGCTGATTATGGCTGTCAAATCTAAACCAAACGTTGTGCACTCAAATCTTTTGCTGTATTTAGTTTATTTTGGCATCCGGATGATGATTCTAGCATGAAATTGCTTGGGCACCTGTTAATTTTTAAGATTTTGACACATTCAGCTCAAATGTACACAATTGCTGATTATGGCTGTCAAATCTAAACCAAACGTTGTGCACTCAAATCTTTTGCTGTATTTAGTTTATTTTGGCATCCGGATGATGATTCTAGCATGAAATTGCTTGGGCACCTGTTAATTTTTAAGATTTTGACACATTCAGCTCAAATGTACAATCATGCGCTAAAAACGCATTTAAAGCAATAAAAAGGTGATTATGGCTGGCAAACCTAAACCAAACGTTGTGCACTCAAATCTTTTGCTGTATTTAGTTTATTTTGGCATCCGGATGATGATTCTAGCATGAAATTGCTTGGGCACCTGTTAATTTTTAAGATTTTGACACATTCAGCTCAAATGTACACAATTGCTGATTATGGCTGTCAAATCTAAACCAAACGTTGTGCACTCAAATCTTTTGCTGTATTTAGTTTATTTTGGCATCCGGATGATGATTCTAGCATGAAATTGCTTGGGCACCTGTTAATTTTTAAGATTTTGACACATTCAGCTCAAATGTACACAATTGCTGATTATGGCTGTCAAATCTAAACCAAACGTTGTGCACTCAAATCTTTTGCTGTATTTAGTTTATTTTGGCATCCGGATGATGATTCTAGCATGAAATTGCTTGGGCACCTGTTAATTTTTAAGATTTTGACACATTCAGCTCAAATGTACAATCATGCGCTAAAAACGCATTTAAAGCAATAAAAAGGTGATTATGGCTGTCAAACCTAAACCAAACGTTGTGCACTCAAATCTTTTGCTGTATTTAGTTTATTTTGGCATCCGGATGATGATTCTAGCATGAAATTGCTTGGGCACCTGTTAATTTTTAAGATTTTGACACATTCAGCTCAAATGTACACAATTGCTGATTATGGCTGTCAAATCTAAACCAAACGTTGTGCACTCAAATCTTTTGCTGTATTTAGTTTATTTTGGCATCCGGATGATGATTCTAGCATGAAATTGCTTGGGCACCTGTTAATTTTTAAGATTTTGACACATTCAGCTCAAATGTACAATCATGCGCTAAAAACGCATTTAAAGCAATAAAAAGGTGATTATGGCTGTCAAACCTAAACCAAACGTTGTGCACTCAAATCTTTTGCTGTATTTAGTTTATTTTGGCATCCGGATGATGATTCTAGCATGAAATTGCTTGGGCACCTGTTAATTTTTAAGATTTTGACACATTCAGCTCAAATGTACACAATTGCTGATTATGGCTGTCAAATCTAAACCAAACGTTGTGCACTCAAATCTTTTGCTGTATTTAGTTTATTTTGGCATCCGGATGATGATTCTAGCATGAAATTGCTTGGGCACCTGTTAATTTTTAAGATTTTGACACATTCAGCTCAAATGTACAATCATGCGCTAAAAACGCATTTAAAGCAATAAAAAGGTGATTATGGCTGTCAAACCTAAACCAAACGTTGTGCACTCAAATCTTTTGCTGTATTTAGTTTATTTTGGCATCCGGATGATGATTCTAGCATGAAATTGCTTGGGCACCTGTTAATTTTTAAGATTTTGACACATTCAGCTCAAATGTACACAATTGCTGATTATGGCTGTCAAATCTAAACCAAACGTTGTGCACTCAAATCTTTTGCTGTATTTAGTTTATTTTGGCATCCGGATGATGATTCTAGCATGAAATTGCTTGGGCACCTGTTAATTTTTAAGATTTTGACACATTCAGCTCAAATGTACAATCATGCGCTAAAAACGCATTTAAAGCAATAAAAAGTTGATTATGGCTGTCAAACCTAAACCAAACGTTGTGCACTCAAATCTTTTGCTGTATTTAGTTTATTTTGGCATCCGGATGATGATTCTAGCATGAAATGGCTTGGGCACCTGTTAATTTTTAAGATTTTGACACATTCAGCTCAAATGTACAATCATGCGCTAAAAACGCATTTAAAGCAATAAAAAGTTGATTATGGCTGTCAAACCTAAACCAAACGTTGTGCACTCAAATCTTTTGCTGTATTTAGTTTATTTTGGCATCCGGATGATGATTCTAGCATGAAATTGCTTGGGCACCTGTTAATTTTTAAGATTTTGACACATTCAGCTCAAATGTACACAATTGCTGATTATGGCTGTCAAATCTAAACCAAACGTTGTGCACTCAAATCTTTTGCTGTATTTAGTTTATTTTGGCATCCGGATGATGATTCTAGCATGAAATTGCTTGGGCACCTGTTAATTTTTAAGATTTTGACACATTCAGCTCAAATGTACACAATTGCTGATTATGGCTGTCAAATCTAAACCAAACGTTGTGCACTCAAATCTTTTGCTGTATTTAGTTTATTTTGGCATCCGGATGATGATTCTAGCATGAAATTGCTTGGGCACCTGTTAATTTTTAAGATTTTGACACATTCAGCTCAAATGTACAATCATGCGCTAAAAACGCATTTAAAGCAATAAAAAGGTGATTATGGCTGTCAAACCTAAACCAAACGTTGTGCACTCAAATCTTTTGCTGTATTTAGTTTATTTTGGCATCCGGATGATGATTCTAGCATGAAATTGCTTGGGCACCTGTTAATTTTTAAGATTTTGACACATTCAGCTCAAATGTACAATCATGCGCTAAAAACGCATTTAAAGCAATAAAAAGGTGATTATGGCTGTCAAACCTAAACCAAACGTTGTGCACTCAAATCTTTTGCTGTATTTAGTTTATTTTGGCATCCGGATGATGATTCTAGCATGAAATTGCTTGGGCACCTGTTAATTTTTAAGATTTTGACACATTCAGCTCAAATGTACACAATTGCTGATTATGGCTGTCAAATCTAAACCAAACGTTGTGCACTCAAATCTTTTGCTGTATTTAGTTTATTTTGGCATCCGGATGATGATTCTAGCATGAAATTGCTTGGGCACCTGTTAATTTTTAAGATTTTGACACATTCAGCTCAAATGTACAATCATGCGCTAAAAACGCATTTAAAGCAATAAAAAGGTGATTATGGCTGGCAAACCTAAACCAAACGTTGTGCACTCAAATCTTTTGCTGTATTTAGTTTATTTTGGCATCCGGATGATGATTCTAGCATGAAATTGCTTGGGCACCTGTTAATTTTTAAGATTTTGACACATTCAGCTCAAATGTACACAATTGCTGATTATGGCTGTCAAATCTAAACCAAACGTTGTGCACTCAAATCTTTTGCTGTATTTAGTTTATTTTGGCATCCGGATGATGATTCTAGCATGAAATTGCTTGGGCACCTGTTAATTTTTAAGATTTTGACACATTCAGCTCAAATGTACAATCATGCGCTAAAAACGCATTTAAAGCAATAAAAAGGTGATTATGGCTGTCAAACCTAAACCAAACGTTGTGCACTCAAATCTTTTGCTGTATTTAGTTTATTTTGGCATCCGGATGATGATTCTAGCATGAAATTGCTTGGGCACCTGTTAATTTTTAAGATTTTGACACATTCAGCTCAAATGTACACAATTGCTGATTATGGCTGTCAAATCTAAACCAAACGTTGTGCACTCAAATCTTTTGCTGTATTTAGTTTATTTTGGCATCCGGATGATGATTCTAGCATGAAATTGCTTGGGCACCTGTTAATTTTTAAGATTTTGACACATTCAGCTCAAATGTACAATCATGCGCTAAAAACGCATTTAAAGCAATAAAAAGGTGATTATGGCTGTCAAACCTAAACCAAACGTTGTGCACTCAAATCTTTTGCTGTATTTAGTTTATTTTGGCATCCGGATGATGATTCTAGCATGAAATTGCTTGGGCACCTGTTAATTTTTAAGATTTTGACACATTCAGCTCAAATGTACACAATTGCTGATTATGGCTGTCAAATCTAAACCAAACGTTGTGCACTCAAATCTTTTGCTGTATTTAGTTTATTTTGGCATCCGGATGATGATTCTAGCATGAAATTGCTTGGGCACCTGTTAATTTTTAAGATTTTGACACATTCAGCTCAAATGTACAATCATGCGCTAAAAACGCATTTAAAGCAATAAAAAGGTGATTATGGCTGTCAAACCTAAACCAAACGTTGTGCACTCAAATCTTTTGCTGTATTTAGTTTATTTTGGCATCCGGATGATGATTCTAGCATGAAATTGCTTGGGCACCTGTTAATTTTTAAGATTTTGACACATTCAGCTCAAATGTACACAATTGCTGATTATGGCTGTCAAATCTAAACCAAACGTTGTGCACTCAAATCTTTTGCTGTATTTAGTTTATTTTGGCATCCGGATGATGATTCTAGCATGAAATTGCTTGGGCACCTGTTAATTTTTAAGATTTTGACACATTCAGCTCAAATGTACAATCATGCGCTAAAAACGCATTTAAAGCAATAAAAAGGTGATTATGGCTGTCAAACCTAAACCAAACGTTGTGCACTCAAATCTTTTGCTGTATTTAGTTTATTTTGGCATCCGGATGATGATTCTAGCATGAAATTGCTTGGGCACCTGTTAATTTTTAAGATTTTGACACATTCAGCTCAAATGTACACAATTGCTGATTATGGCTGTCAAATCTAAACCAAACGTTGTGCACTCAAATCTTTTGCTGTATTTAGTTTATTTTGGCATCCGGATGATGATTCTAGCATGAAATTGCTTGGGCACCTGTTAATTTTTAAGATTTTGACACATTCAGCTCAAATGTACAATCATGCGCTAAAAACGCATTTAAAGCAATAAAAAGGTGATTATGGCTGTCAAACCTAAACCAAACGTTGTGCACTCAAATCTTTTGCTGTATTTAGTTTATTTTGGCATCCGGATGATGATTCTAGCATGAAATTGCTTGGGCACCTGTTAATTTTTTAAGATTTTGACACATTCAGCTCAAATGTACAATCATGCGCTAAAAACGCATTTAAAGCAATAAAAAGGTGATTATGGCTGTCAAACCTAAACCAAACGTTGTGCACTCAAATCTTTTGCTGTATTTAGTTTATTTTGGCATCCGGATGATGATTCTAGCATGAAATTGCTTGGGCACCTGTTAATTTTTAAGATTTTGACACATTCAGCTCAAATGTACACAATTGCTGATTATGGCTGTCAAATCTAAACCAAACGTTGTGCACTCAAATCTTTTGCTGTATTTAGTTTATTTTGGCATCCGGATGATGATTCTAGCATGAAATTGCTTGGGCACCTGTTAATTTTTAAGATTTTGACACATTCAGCTCAAATGTACACAATTGCTGATTATGGCTGTCAAATCTAAACCAAACGTTGTGCACTCAAATCTTTTGCTGTATTTAGTTTATTTTGGCATCCGGATGATGATTCTAGCATGAAATTGCTTGGGCACCTGTTAATTTTTAAGATTTTGACACATTCAGCTCAAATGTACAATCATGCGCTAAAAACGCATTTAAAGCAATAAAAAGGTGATTATGGCTGTCAAACCTAAACCAAACGTTGTGCACTCAAATCTTTTGCTGTATTTAGTTTATTTTGGCATCCGGATGATGATTCTAGCATGAAATTGCTTGGGCACCTGTTAATTTTTAAGATTTTGACACATTCAGCTCAAATGTACACAATTGCTGATTATGGCTGTCAAATCTAAACCAAACGTTGTGCACTCAAATCTTTTGCTGTATTTAGTTTATTTTGGCATCCGGATGATGATTCTAGCATGAAATTGCTTGGGCACCTGTTAATTTTTAAGATTTTGACACATTCAGCTCAAATGTACACAATTGCTGATTATGGCTGTCAAATCTAAACCAAACGTTGTGCACTCAAATCTTTTGCTGTATTTAGTTTATTTTGGCATCCGGATGATGATTCTAGCATGAAATTGCTTGGGCACCTGTTAATTTTTAAGATTTTGACACATTCAGCTCAAATGTACAATCATGCGCTAAAAACGCATTTAAAGCAATAAAAAGGTGATTATGGCTGTCAAACCTAAACCAAACGTTGTGCACTCAAATCTTTTGCTGTATTTAGTTTATTTTGGCATCCGGATGATGATTCTAGCATGAAATTGCTTGGGCACCTGTTAATTTTTAAGATTTTGACACATTCAGCTCAAATGTACACAATTGCTGATTATGGCTGTCAAATCTAAACCAAACGTTGTGCACTCAAATCTTTTGCTGTATTTAGTTTATTTTGGCATCCGGATGATGATTCTAGCATGAAATTGCTTGGGCACCTGTTAATTTTTAAGATTTTGACACATTCAGCTCAAATGTACAATCATGCGCTAAAAACGCATTTAAAGCAATAAAAAGGTGATTATGGCTGTCAAACCTAAACCAAACGTTGTGCACTCAAATCTTTTGCTGTATTTAGTTTATTTTGGCATCCGGATGATGATTCTAGCATGAAATTGCTTGGGCACCTGTTAATTTTTAAGATTTTGACACATTCAGCTCAAATGTACACAATTGCTGATTATGGCTGTCAAATCTAAACCAAACGTTGTGCACTCAAATCTTTTGCTGTATTTAGTTTATTTTGGCATCCGGATGATGATTCTAGCATGAAATTGCTTGGGCACCTGTTAATTTTTAAGATTTTGACACATTCAGCTCAAATGTACAATCATGCGCTAAAAACGCATTTAAAGCAATAAAAAGGTGATTATGGCTGTCAAACCTAAACCAAACGTTGTGCACTCAAATCTTTTGCTGTATTTAGTTTATTTTGGCATCCGGATGATGATTCTAGCATGAAATTGCTTGGGCACCTGTTAATTTTTAAGATTTTGACACATTCAGCTCAAATGTACACAATTGCTGATTATGGCTGTCAAATCTAAACCAAACGTTGTGCACTCAAATCTTTTGCTGTATTTAGTTTATTTTGGCATCCGGATGATGATTCTAGCATGAAATTGCTTGGGCACCTGTTAATTTTTAAGATTTTGACACATTCAGCTCAAATGTACAATCATGCGCTAAAAACGCATTTAAAGCAATAAAAAGGTGATTATGGCTGTCAAACCTAAACCAAACGTTGTGCACTCAAATCTTTTGCTGTATTTAGTTTATTTTGGCATCCGGATGATGATTCTAGCATGAAATTGCTTGGGCACCTGTTAATTTTTAAGATTTTGACACATTCAGCTCAAATGTACACAATTGCTGATTATGGCTGTCAAATCTAAACCAAACGTTGTGCACTCAAATCTTTTGCTGTATTTAGTTTATTTTGGCATCCGGATGATGATTCTAGCATGAAATTGCTTGGGCACCTGTTAATTTTTAAGATTTTGACACATTCAGCTCAAATGTACAATCATGCGCTAAAAACGCATTTAAAGCAATAAAAAGGTGATTATGGCTGTCAAACCTAAACCAAACGTTGTGCACTCAAATCTTTTGCTGTATTTAGTTTATTTTGGCATCCGGATGATGATTCTAGCATGAAATTGCTTGGGCACCTGTTAATTTTTAAGATTTTGACACATTCAGCTCAAATGTACAATCATGCGCTAAAAACGCATTTAAAGCAATAAAAAGGTGATTATGGCTGTCAAACCTAAACCAAACGTTGTGCACTCAAATCTTTTGCTGTATTTAGTTTATTTTGGCATCCGGATGATGATTCTAGCATGAAATTGCTTGGGCACCTGTTAATTTTTAAGATTTTGACACATTCAGCTCAAATGTACACAATTGCTGATTATGGCTGTCAAATCTAAACCAAACGTTGTGCACTCAAATCTTTTGCTGTATTTAGTTTATTTTGGCATCCGGATGATGATTCTAGCATGAAATTGCTTGGGCACCTGTTAATTTTTAAGATTTTGACACATTCAGCTCAAATGTACAATCATGCGCTAAAAACGCATTTAAAGCAATAAAAAGGTGATTATGGCTGTCAAACCTAAACCAAACGTTGTGCACTCAAATCTTTTGCTGTATTTAGTTTATTTTGGCATCCGGATGATGATTCTAGCATGAAATTGCTTGGGCACCTGTTAATTTTTAAGATTTTGACACATTCAGCTCAAATGTACAATCATGCGCTAAAAACGCATTTAAAGCAATAAAAAGGTGATTATGGCTGTCAAACCTAAACCAAACGTTGTGCACTCAAATCTTTTGCTGTATTTAGTTTATTTTGGCATCCGGATGATGATTCTAGCATGAAATTGCTTGGGCACCTGTTAATTTTTAAGATTTTGACACATTCAGCTCAAATGTACACAATTGCTGATTATGGCTGTCAAATCTAAACCAAACGTTGTGCACTCAAATCTTTTGCTGTATTTAGTTTATTTTGGCATCCGGATGATGATTCTAGCATGAAATTGCTTGGGCACCTGTTAATTTTTAAGATTTTGACACATTCAGCTCAAATGTACACAATTGCTGATTATGGCTGTCAAATCTAAACCAAACGTTGTGCACTCAAATCTTTTGCTGTATTTAGTTTATTTTGGCATCCGGATGATGATTCTAGCATGAAATTGCTTGGGCACCTGTTAATTTTTAAGATTTTGACACATTCAGCTCAAATGTACAATCATGCGCTAAAAACGCATTTAAAGCAATAAAAAGGTGATTATGGCTGTCAAACCTAAACCAAACGTTGTGCACTCAAATCTTTTGCTGTATTTAGTTTATTTTGGCATCCGGATGATGATTCTAGCATGAAATTGCTTGGGCACCTGTTAATTTTTAAGATTTTGACACATTCAGCTCAAATGTACAATCATGCGCTAAAAACGCATTTAAAGCAATAAAAAGGTGATTATGGCTGTCAAACCTAAACCAAACGTTGTGCACTCAAATCTTTTGCTGTATTTAGTTTATTTTGGCATCCGGATGATGATTCTAGCATGAAATTGCTTGGGCACCTGTTAATTTTTAAGATTTTGACACATTCAGCTCAAATGTACACAATTGCTGATTATGGCTGTCAAATCTAAACCAAACGTTGTGCACTCAAATCTTTTGCTGTATTTAGTTTATTTTGGCATCCGGATGATGATTCTAGCATGAAATTGCTTGGGCACCTGTTAATTTTTAAGATTTTGACACATTCAGCTCAAATGTACAATCATGCGCTAAAAACGCATTTAAAGCAATAAAAAGGTGATTATGGCTGGCAAACCTAAACCAAACGTTGTGCACTCAAATCTTTTGCTGTATTTAGTTTATTTTGGCATCCGGATGATGATTCTAGCATGAAATTGCTTGGGCACCTGTTAATTTTTAAGATTTTGACACATTCAGCTCAAATGTACACAATTGCTGATTATGGCTGTCAAATCTAAACCAAACGTTGTGCACTCAAATCTTTTGCTGTATTTAGTTTATTTTGGCATCCGGATGATGATTCTAGCATGAAATTGCTTGGGCACCTGTTAATTTTTAAGATTTTGACACATTCAGCTCAAATGTACAATCATGCGCTAAAAACGCATTTAAAGCAATAAAAAGGTGATTATGGCTGTCAAACCTAAACCAAACGTTGTGCACTCAAATCTTTTGCTGTATTTAGTTTATTTTGGCATCCGGATGATGATTCTAGCATGAAATTGCTTGGGCACCTGTTAATTTTTAAGATTTTGACACATTCAGCTCAAATGTACACAATTGCTGATTATGGCTGTCAAATCTAAACCAAACGTTGTGCACTCAAATCTTTTGCTGTATTTAGTTTATTTTGGCATCCGGATGATGATTCTAGCATGAAATTGCTTGGGCACCTGTTAATTTTTAAGATTTTGACACATTCAGCTCAAATGTACAATCATGCGCTAAAAACGCATTTAAAGCAATAAAAAGGTGATTATGGCTGTCAAACCTAAACCAAACGTTGTGCACTCAAATCTTTTGCTGTATTTAGTTTATTTTGGCATCCGGATGATGATTCTAGCATGAAATTGCTTGGGCACCTGTTAATTTTTAAGATTTTGACACATTCAGCTCAAATGTACACAATTGCTGATTATGGCTGTCAAATCTAAACCAAACGTTGTGCACTCAAATCTTTTGCTGTATTTAGTTTATTTTGGCATCCGGATGATGATTCTAGCATGAAATTGCTTGGGCACCTGTTAATTTTTAAGATTTTGACACATTCAGCTCAAATGTACAATCATGCGCTAAAAACGCATTTAAAGCAATAAAAAGGTGATTATGGCTGGCAAACCTAAACCAAACGTTGTGCACTCAAATCTTTTGCTGTATTTAGTTTATTTTGGCGTCCGGATGATGATTCTAGCATGAAATTGCTTGGGCACCTGTTAATTTTTAAGATTTTGACACATTCAGCTCAAATGTACACAATTGCTGATTATGGCTGTCAAATCTAAACCAAACGTTGTGCACTCAAATCTTTTGCTGTATTTAGTTTATTTTGGCATCCGGATGATGATTCTAGCATGAAATTGCTTGGGCACCTGTTAATTTTTAAGATTTTGACACATTCAGCTCAAATGTACAATCATGCGCTAAAAACGCATTTAAAGCAATAAAAAGGTGATTATGGCTGTCAAACCTAAACCAAACGTTGTGCACTCAAATCTTTTGCTGTATTTAGTTTATTTTGGCATCCGGATGATGATTCTAGCATGAAATTGCTTGGGCACCTGTTAATTTTTAAGATTTTGACACATTCAGCTCAAATGTACACAATTGCTGATTATGGCTGTCAAATCTAAACCAAACGTTGTGCACTCAAATCTTTTGCTGTATTTAGTTTATTTTGGCATCCGGATGATGATTCTAGCATGAAATTGCTTGGGCACCTGTTAATTTTTAAGATTTTGACACATTCAGCTCAAATGTACAATCATGCGCTAAAAACGCATTTAAAGCAATAAAAAGGTGATTATGGCTGTCAAACCTAAACCAAACGTTGTGCACTCAAATCTTTTGCTGTATTTAGTTTATTTTGGCATCCGGATGATGATTCCAGCATGAAATTGCTTGGGCACCTGTTAATTTTTAAGATTTTGACACATTCAGCTCAAATGTACAATCATGCGCTAAAAACGCATTTAAAGCAATAAAAAGGTGATTATGGCTGTCAAACCTAAACCAAACGTTGTGCACTCAAATCTTTTGCTGTATTTAGTTTATTTTGGCATCCGGATGATGATTCTAGCATGAAATTGCTTGGGCACCTGTTAATTTTTAAGATTTTGACACATTCAGCTCAAATGTACACAATTGCTGATTATGGCTGTCAAATCTAAACCAAACGTTGTGCACTCAAATCTTTTGCTGTATTTAGTTTATTTTGGCATCCGGATGATGATTCTAGCATGAAATTGCTTGGGCACCTGTTAATTTTTAAGATTTTGACACATTCAGCTCAAATGTACAATCATGCGCTAAAAACGCATTTAAAGCAATAAAAAGGTGATTATGGCTGTCAAACCTAAACCAAACGTTGTGCACTCAAATCTTTTGCTGTATTTAGTTTATTTTGGCATCCGGATGATGATTCTAGCATGAAATTGCTTGGGCACCTGTTAATTTTTAAGATTTTGACACATTCAGCTCAAATGTACAATCATGCGCTAAAAACGCATTTAAAGCAATAAAAAGGTGATTATGGCTGTCAAACCTAAACCAAACGTTGTGCACTCAAATCTTTTGCTGTATTTAGTTTATTTTGGCATCCGGATGATGATTCTAGCATGAAATTGCTTGGGCACCTGTTAATTTTTAAGATTTTGACACATTCAGCTCAAATGTACACAATTGCTGATTATGGCTGTCAAATCTAAACCAAACGTTGTGCACTCAAATCTTTTGCTGTATTTAGTTTATTTTGGCATCCGGATGATGATTCTAGCATGAAATTGCTTGGGCACCTGTTAATTTTTAAGATTTTGACACATTCAGCTCAAATGTACACAATTGCTGATTATGGCTGTCAAATCTAAACCAAACGTTGTGCACTCAAATCTTTTGCTGTATTTAGTTTATTTTGGCATCCGGATGATGATTCTAGCATGAAATTGCTTGGGCACCTGTTAATTTTTAAGATTTTGACACATTCAGCTCAAATGTACAATCATGCGCTAAAAACGCATTTAAAGCAATAAAAAGGTGATTATGGCTGTCAAACCTAAACCAAACGTTGTGCACTCAAATCTTTTGCTGTATTTAGTTTATTTTGGCATCCGGATGATGATTCTAGCATGAAATTGCTTGGGCACCTGTTAATTTTTAAGATTTTGACACATTCAGCTCAAATGTACACAATTGCTTATTATGGCTGTCAAATCTAAACCAAACGTTGTGCACTCAAATCTTTTGCTGTATTTAGTTTATTTTGGCATCCGGATGATGATTCTAGCATGAAATTGCTTGGGCACCTGTTAATTTTTAAGATTTTGACACATTCAGCTCAAATGTACACAATTGCTGATTATGGCTGTCAAATCTAAACCAAACGTTGTGCACTCAAATCTTTTGCTGTATTTAGTTTATTTTGGCATCCGGATGATGATTCTAGCATGAAATTGCTTGGGCACCTGTTAATTTTTAAGATTTTGACACATTCAGCTCAAATGTACAATCATGCGCTAAAAACGCATTTAAAGCAATAAAAAGGTGATTATGGCTGTCAAACCTAAACCAAACGTTGTGCACTCAAATCTTTTGCTGTATTTAGTTTATTTTGGCATCCGGATGATGATTCTAGCATGAAATTGCTTGGGCACCTGTTAATTTTTAAGATTTTGACACATTCAGCTCAAATGTACAATCATGCGCTAAAAACGCATTTAAAGCAATAAAAAGGTGATTATGGCTGTCAAACCTAAACCAAACGTTGTGCACTCAAATCTTTTGCTGTATTTAGTTTATTTTGGCATCCGGATGATGATTCTAGCATGAAATTGCTTGGGCACCTGTTAATTTTTAAGATTTTGACACATTCAGCTCAAATGTACACAATTGCTGATTATGGCTGTCAAATCTAAACCAAACGTTGTGCACTCAAATCTTTTGCTGTATTTAGTTTATTTTGGCATCCGGATGATGATTCTAGCATGAAATTGCTTGGGCACCTGTTAATTTTTAAGATTTTGACACATTCAGCTCAAATTTACACAATTGCTGATTATGGCTGTCAAATCTAAACCAAACGTTGTGCACTCAAATCTTTTGCTGTATTTAGTTTATTTTGGCATCCGGATGATGATTCTAGCATGAAATTGCTTGGGCACCTGTTAATTTTTAAGATTTTGACACATTCAGCTCAAATGTACAATCATGCGCTAAAAACGCATTTAAAGCAATAAAAAGGTGATTATGGCTGTCAAACCTAAACCAAACGTTGTGCACTCAAATCTTTTGCTGTATTTAGTTTATTTTGGCATCCGGATGATGATTCTAGCATGAAATTGCTTGGGCACCTGTTAATTTTTAAGATTTTGACACATTCAGCTCAAATGTACACAATTGCTTATTATGGCTGTCAAATCTAAACCAAACGTTGTGCACTCAAATCTTTTGCTGTATTTAGTTTATTTTGGCATCCGGATGATGATTCTAGCATGAAATTGCTTGGGCACCTGTTAATTTTTAAGATTTTGACACATTCAGCTCAAATGTACAATCATGCGCTAAAAACGCATTTAAAGCAATAAAAAGGTGATTATGGCTGTCAAACCTAAACCAAACGTTGTGCACTCAAATCTTTTGCTGTATTTAGTTTATTTTGGCATCCGGATGATGATTCTAGCATGAAATTGCTTGGGCACCTGTTAATTTTTAAGATTTTGACACATTCAGCTCAAATGTACACAATTGCTGATTATGGCTGTCAAATCTAAACCAAACGTTGTGCACTCAAATCTTTTGCTGTATTTAGTTTATTTTGGCATCCGGATGATGATTCTAGCATGAAATTGCTTGGGCACCTGTTAATTTTTAAGATTTTGACACATTCAGCTCAAATGTACACAATTGCTTATTATGGCTGTCAAATCTAAACCAAACGTTGTGCACTCAAATCTTTTGCTGTATTTAGTTTATTTTGGCATCCGGATGATGATTCTAGCATGAAATTGCTTGGGCACCTGTTAATTTTTAAGATTTTGACACATTCAGCTCAAATGTACAATCATGCGCTAAAAACGCATTTAAAGCAATAAAAAGGTGATTATGGCTGTCAAACCTAAACCAAACGTTGTGCACTCAAATCTTTTGCTGTATTTAGTTTATTTTGGCATCCGGATGATGATTCTAGCATGAAATTGCTTGGGCACCTGTTAATTTTTAAGATTTTGACACATTCAGCTCAAATGTACACAATTGCTTATTATGGCTGTCAAATCTAAACCAAACGTTGTGCACTCAAATCTTTTGCTGTATTTAGTTTATTTTGGCATCCGGATGATGATTCTAGCATGAAATTGCTTGGGCACCTGTTAATTTTTAAGATTTTGACACATTCAGCTCAAATGTACAATCATGCGCTAAAAACGCATTTAAAGCAATAAAAAGGTGATTATGGCTGTCAAACCTAAACCAAACGTTGTGCACTCAAATCTTTTGCTGTATTTAGTTTATTTTGGCATCCGGATGATGATTCTAGCATGAAATTGCTTGGGCACCTGTTAATTTTTAAGATTTTGACACATTCAGCTCAAATGTACAATCATGCGCTAAAAACGCATTTAAAGCAATAAAAAGGTGATTATGGCTGTCAAACCTAAACCAAACGTTGTGCACTCAAATCTTTTGCTGTATTTAGTTTATTTTGGCATCCGGATGATGATTCTAGCATGAAATTGCTTGGGCACCTGTTAATTTTTAAGATTTTGACACATTCAGCTCAAATGTACACAATTGCTGATTATGGCTGTCAAATCTAAACCAAACGTTGTGCACTCAAATCTTTTGCTGTATTTAGTTTATTTTGGCATCCGGATGATGATTCTAGCATGAAATTGCTTGGGCACCTGTTAATTTTTAAGATTTTGACACATTCAGCTCAAATGTACAATCATGCGCTAAAAACGCATTTAAAGCAATAAAAAGGTGATTATGGCTGTCAAACCTAAACCAAACGTTGTGCACTCAAATCTTTTGCTGTATTTAGTTTATTTTGGCATCCGGATGATGATTCTAGCATGAAATTGCTTGGGCACCTGTTAATTTTTAAGATTTTGACACATTCAGCTCAAATGTACACAATTGCTGATTATGGCTGTCAAATCTAAACCAAACGTTGTGCACTCAAATCTTTTGCTGTATTTAGTTTATTTTGGCATCCGGATGATGATTCTAGCATGAAATTGCTTGGGCACCTGTTAATTTTTAAGATTTTGACACATTCAGCTCAAATGTACAATCATGCGCTAAAAACGCATTTAAAGCAATAAAAAGGTGATTATGGCTGTCAAACCTAAACCAAACGTTGTGCACTCAAATCTTTTGCTGTATTTAGTTTATTTTGGCATCCGGATGATGATTCTAGCATGAAATTGCTTGGGCACCTGTTAATTTTTAAGATTTTGACACATTCAGCTCAAATGTACACAATTGCTGATTATGGCTGTCAAATCTAAACCAAACGTTGTGCACTCAAATCTTTTGCTGTATTTAGTTTATTTTGGCATCCGGATGATGATTCTAGCATGAAATTGCTTGGGCACCTGTTAATTTTTAAGATTTTGACACATTCAGCTCAAATGTACACAATTGCTGATTATGGCTGTCAAATCTAAACCAAACGTTGTGCACTCAAATCTTTTGCTGTATTTAGTTTATTTTGGCATCCGGATGATGATTCTAGCATGAAATTGCTTGGGCACCTGTTAATTTTTAAGATTTTGACACATTCAGCTCAAATGTACAATCATGCGCTAAAAACGCATTTAAAGCAATAAAAAGGTGATTATGGCTGTCAAACCTAAACCAAACGTTGTGCACTCAAATCTTTTGCTGTATTTAGTTTATTTTGGCATCCGGATGATGATTCTAGCATGAAATTGCTTGGGCACCTGTTAATTTTTAAGATTTTGACACATTCAGCTCAAATGTACACAATTGCTGATTATGGCTGTCAAATCTAAACCAAACGTTGTGCACTCAAATCTTTTGCTGTATTTAGTTTATTTTGGCATCCGGATGATGATTCTAGCATGAAATTGCTTGGGCACCTGTTAATTTTTAAGATTTTGACACATTCAGCTCAAATGTACACAATTGCTGATTATGGCTGTCAAATCTAAACCAAACGTTGTGCACTCAAATCTTTTGCTGTATTTAGTTTATTTTGGCATCCGGATGATGATTCTAGCATGAAATTGCTTGGGCACCTGTTAATTTTTAAGATTTTGACACATTCAGCTCAAATGTACAATCATGCGCTAAAAACGCATTTAAAGCAATAAAAAGGTGATTATGGCTGTCAAACCTAAACCAAACGTTGTGCACTCAAATCTTTTGCTGTATTTAGTTTATTTTGGCATCCGGATGATGATTCTAGCATGAAATTGCTTGGGCACCTGTTAATTTTTAAGATTTTGACACATTCAGCTCAAATGTACACAATTGCTGATTATGGCTGTCAAATCTAAACCAAACGTTGTGCACTCAAATCTTTTGCTGTATTTAGTTTATTTTGGCATCCGGATGATGATTCTAGCATGAAATTGCTTGGGCACCTGTTAATTTTTAAGATTTTGACACATTCAGCTCAAATGTACAATCATGCGCTAAAAACGCATTTAAAGCAATAAAAAGGTGATTATGGCTGTCAAACCTAAACCAAACGTTGTGCACTCAAATCTTTTGCTGTATTTAGTTTATTTTGGCATCCGGATGATGATTCTAGCATGAAATTGCTTGGGCACCTGTTAATTTTTAAGATTTTGACACATTCAGCTCAAATGTACACAATTGCTGATTATGGCTGTCAAATCTAAACCAAACGTTGTGCACTCAAATCTTTTGCTGTATTTAGTTTATTTTGGCATCCGGATGATGATTCTAGCATGAAATTGCTTGGGCACCTGTTAATTTTTAAGATTTTGACACATTCAGCTCAAATGTACAATCATGCGCTACAAACGCATTTAAAGCAATAAAAAGGTGATTATGGCTGTCAAACCTAAACCAAACGTTGTGCACTCAAATCTTTTGCTGTATTTAGTTTATTTTGGCATCCGGATGATGATTCTAGCATGAAATTGCTTGGGCACCTGTTAATTTTTAAGATTTTGACACATTCAGCTCAAATGTACACAATTGCTGATTATGGCTGTCAAATCTAAACCAAACGTTGTGCACTCAAATCTTTTGCTGTATTTAGTTTATTTTGGCATCCGGATGATGATTCTAGCATGAAATTGCTTGGGCACCTGTTAATTTTTAAGATTTTGACACATTCAGCTCAAATGTACAATCATGCGCTAAAAACGCATTTAAAGCAATAAAAAGGTGATTATGGCTGTCAAACCTAAACCAAACGTTGTGCACTCAAATCTTTTGCTGTATTTAGTTTATTTTGGCATCCGGATGATGATTCTAGCATGAAATTGCTTGGGCACCTGTTAATTTTTAAGATTTTGACACATTCAGCTCAAATGTACACAATTGCTGATTATGGCTGTCAAATCTAAACCAAACGTTGTGCACTCAAATCTTTTGCTGTATTTAGTTTATTTTGGCATCCGGATGATGATTCTAGCATGAAATTGCTTGGGCACCTGTTAATTTTTAAGATTTTGACACATTCAGCTCAAATGTACAATCATGCGCTAAAAACGCATTTAAAGCAATAAAAAGGTGATTATGGCTGTCAAACCTAAACCAAACGTTGTGCACTCAAATCTTTTGCTGTATTTAGTTTATTTTGGCATCCGGATGATGATTCTAGCATGAAATTGCTTGGGCACCTGTTAATTTTTAAGATTTTGACACATTCAGCTCAAATGTACAATCATGCGCTAAAAACGCATTTAAAGCAATAAAAAGGTGATTATGGCTGTCAAACCTAAACCAAACGTTGTGCACTCAAATCTTTTGCTGTATTTAGTTTATTTTGGCATCCGGATGATGATTCTAGCATGAAATTGCTTGGGCACCTGTTAATTTTTAAGATTTTGACACATTCAGCTCAAATGTACACAATTGCTGATTATGGCTGTCAAATCTAAACCAAACGTTGTGCACTCAAATCTTTTGCTGTATTTAGTTTATTTTGGCATCCGGATGATGATTCTAGCATGAAATTGCTTGGGCACCTGTTAATTTTTAAGATTTTGACACATTCAGCTCAAATTTACACAATTGCTGATTATGGCTGTCAAATCTAAACCAAACGTTGTGCACTCAAATCTTTTGCTGTATTTAGTTTATTTTGGCATCCGGATGATGATTCTAGCATGAAATTGCTTGGGCACCTGTTAATTTTTAAGATTTTGACACATTCAGCTCAAATGTACAATCATGCGCTAAAAACGCATTTAAAGCAATAAAAAGGTGATTATGGCTGTCAAACCTAAACCAAACGTTGTGCACTCAAATCTTTTGCTGTATTTAGTTTATTTTGGCATCCGGATGATGATTCTAGCATGAAATTGCTTGGGCACCTGTTAATTTTTAAGATTTTGACACATTCAGCTCAAATGTACACAATTGCTTATTATGGCTGTCAAATCTAAACCAAACGTTGTGCACTCAAATCTTTTGCTGTATTTAGTTTATTTTGGCATCCGGATGATGATTCTAGCATGAAATTGCTTGGGCACCTGTTAATTTTTAAGATTTTGACACATTCAGCTCAAATGTACACAATTGCTGATTATGGCTGTCAAATCTAAACCAAACGTTGTGCACTCAAATCTTTTGCTGTATTTAGTTTATTTTGGCATCCGGATGATGATTCTAGCATGAAATTGCTTGGGCACCTGTTAATTTTTAAGATTTTGACACATTCAGCTCAAATGTACAATCATGCGCTAAAAACGCATTTAAAGCAATAAAAAGGTGATTATGGCTGTCAAACCTAAACCAAACGTTGTGCACTCAAATCTTTTGCTGTATTTAGTTTATTTTGGCATCCGGATGATGATTCTAGCATGAAATTGCTTGGGCACCTGTTAATTTTTAAGATTTTGACACATTCAGCTCAAATGTACAATCATGCGCTAAAAACGCATTTAAAGCAATAAAAAGGTGATTATGGCTGTCAAACCTAAACCAAACGTTGTGCACTCAAATCTTTTGCTGTATTTAGTTTATTTTGGCATCCGGATGATGATTCTAGCATGAAATTGCTTGGGCACCTGTTAATTTTTAAGATTTTGACACATTCAGCTCAAATGTACACAATTGCTTATTATGGCTGTCAAATCTAAACCAAACGTTGTGCACTCAAATCTTTTGCTGTATTTAGTTTATTTTGGCATCCGGATGATGATTCTAGCATGAAATTGCTTGGGCACCTGTTAATTTTTAAGATTTTGACACATTCAGCTCAAATGTACAATCATGCGCTAAAAACGCATTTAAAGCAATAAAAAGGTGATTATGGCTGTCAAACCTAAACCAAACGTTGTGCACTCAAATCTTTTGCTGTATTTAGTTTATTTTGGCATCCGGATGATGATTCTAGCATGAAATTGCTTGGGCACCTGTTAATTTTTAAGATTTTGACACATTCAGCTCAAATGTACACAATTGCTGATTATGGCTGTCAAATCTAAACCAAACGTTGTGCACTCAAATCTTTTGCTGTATTTAGTTTATTTTGGCATCCGGATGATGATTCTAGCATGAAATTGCTTGGGCACCTGTTAATTTTTAAGATTTTGACACATTCAGCTCAAATGTACACAATTGCTTATTATGGCTGTCAAATCTAAACCAAACGTTGTGCACTCAAATCTTTTGCTGTATTTAGTTTATTTTGGCATCCGGATGATGATTCTAGCATGAAATTGCTTGGGCACCTGTTAATTTTTAAGATTTTGACACATTCAGCTCAAATGTACACAATTGCTGATTATGGCTGTCAAATCTAAACCAAACGTTGTGCACTCAAATCTTTTGCTGTATTTAGTTTATTTTGGCATCCGGATGATGATTCTAGCATGAAATTGCTTGGGCACCTGTTAATTTTTAAGATTTTGACACATTCAGCTCAAATGTACACAATTGCTGATTATGGCTGTCAAATCTAAACCAAACGTTGTGCACTCAAATCTTTTGCTGTATTTAGTTTATTTTGGCATCCGGATGATGATTCTAGCATGAAATTGCTTGGGCACCTGTTAATTTTTAAGATTTTGACACATTCAGCTCAAATGTACAATCATGCGCTAAAAACGCATTTAAAGCAATAAAAAGGTGATTATGGCTGTCAAACCTAAACCAAACGTTGTGCACTCAAATCTTTTGCTGTATTTAGTTTATTTTGGCATCCGGATGATGATTCTAGCATGAAATTGCTTGGGCACCTGTTAATTTTTAAGATTTTGACACATTCAGCTCAAATGTACACAATTGCTGATTATGGCTGTCAAATCTAAACCAAACGTTGTGCACTCAAATCTTTTGCTGTATTTAGTTTATTTTGGCATCCGGATGATGATTCTAGCATGAAATTGCTTGGGCACCTGTTAATTTTTAAGATTTTGACACATTCAGCTCAAATGTACAATCATGCGCTAAAAACGCATTTAAAGCAATAAAAAGGTGATTATGGCTGTCAAACCTAAACCAAACGTTGTGCACTCAAATCTTTTGCTGTATTTAGTTTATTTTGGCATCCGGATGATGATTCTAGCATGAAATTGCTTGGGCACCTGTTAATTTTTAAGATTTTGACACATTCAGCTCAAATGTACACAATTGCTGATTATGGCTGTCAAATCTAAACCAAACGTTGTGCACTCAAATCTTTTGCTGTATTTAGTTTATTTTGGCATCCGGATGATGATTCTAGCATGAAATTGCTTGGGCACCTGTTAATTTTTAAGATTTTGACACATTCAGCTCAAATGTACAATCATGCGCTAAAAACGCATTTAACCCTTGTGCCATTTGCTTAGCCAAATATGTAAATTAGGAGTTGATTGTGCAGGGGGAAAACAAAAAAAAACAAAAAAACAAAAAAAAATGAGCCACGGCTTTGGAAAACTGGGGGACCGTCAAAATGCGAGTGTGCCAACATTTCTCAGCCATTGCATGAGGGAGATATCTATTATAATATCCCTGGAATTGGCGTTAGCCAACCGCGTAACATTAATGTACATTATAAGTGACATTTTTGGACCGATTGGACACTGCATGTATTTTATTGCAATTTCCGTGATTTCTGCATGAAATCCTTCTATGGACATTCCTCGACGGTGCCATGGCCATGAGAAAGATTTCGCACCCCAAATCCACCAGGTGGCGGTAGAGGCCAATTAATGATTTTCCTTGCAAACGCCGCACTGATTCCAGCACGCCATATTCCACACAGACTTATTTCTTCGTGCTTTTTACTGATTGTGCATTCGACAGGATGTTAGTGGATGCGCGTGCACGTTAGTGGGCGCGCGTGCGTGTTCGTGGATGCGCGTACACGCGCGCCACTTATATTTTTGTGCAGAAAAAGGTATTGCGAGCTATTGACTTATGTTTCGTGTTGGGATATGCTGTTTGTTTGTCTGCATGGACGTGGGAAGCACGTTCCCTAGTGGGAGGGGTCGAATGGCAATGCTCTTTGCCGTTGTTATGTCCCCAAAATGAGCCACTGTTAGAGGTGGGCGTCGTTGCAATACAGCGGTTTTCCTCAGTGTGTGAAGGCTGTTATTTAATTTTTTTTTTCTCTTTCTTCACTTCAGAACTTCAGAATTAATAGCGTGCATATTCCACACGCATGCACAGTTCGATCATCCATTTTGAACAGCCGAGCATTGACATTTGCTCTGCCAAGGCTGCAGGGGGCAGGCGTGCCATTGTGGCCAAACGTGCGTGCAACGTGGAGGTGACGTATTTCCCTTCGTGCATTCTTCAAAACATGGCAAGGAGCATGGATCGGTGAAAACAATAAGCAGAAGGGATAAGACAAAACAAAAAAAACGTTTTTTTTTTGCAACTTATGAAGTGTAACATGTAACGGTTGTCGAGATGAATTCCTCGTCGGTTATCTTATCTGGCCGTTGCATTTCTACGTGTGAAAGTGCTAAGCTTCGATTTTTATTCGGCTAGTTTGTATTCACAACAACGTGCTAACGTGCTAAGAGGCTAACGTGCACGAGACATGAGCTTCCTGGATCTAAGGAAAAGAACGGCGATCGGAGACACAAAAAGCTGCAAATGCAAGTTGGCAAGTAAGTACTTCTACAAAATAAACATAAACAAACATATGAGCACGTCCTGGAATGCCGCGGGGGCCGTGTAGCTTCCCAACGGTATGTAGCTCGTCGCTGTGTTGACTTCCGTTCGCCGGATACAATTGGATACAGGCGGTGTAAATTTATCCGAAAAACACGCACGATTTCCGGGTAAAGTAAACGGACGGATCGGTGTAATGGAGCTTTTTCTTTCCGTTATTTGTCCGGAACCGTACGTCCTACGGGGAAAATGACACATATCTGACACATATCTGGAACCGTGAGCACAAGAGATACGTGGCTCGTTGAAGTGCGACGCCGGATATGGGGGTGTAAATCGGGCCTTCCTGTACCCGAAAATCAAACACAATTTGCGGCTAAAGTCACGGAGGGTCCCGGTGCCGCTCCGGAGCCCCACAAAAAGTACTTTTTTCCCCAAAGTTTTCTATCAAAGCTACCGTGTTGCCTGATGCTCTAACTATGTCATATGAAAGATTCAAATTTATTTCTTTATTATACATATATACAACACAGTTAATTTTCTTCATAATCTATTATTTGGCTTCTGTTGTCCTATGGTGGGGGGAAATAATAATAATAAATAAATATACTATATTTATGCATAGTTTTGATGCCAATGAACATTTTGGGTGGTTGAAAGAAAAAAAAATGTTAAAAAATGACTTAGTTATCACACCTCAAAGTAGAATTACTTATTTGGCTAAAATGTACTCTTCGAGGGTGTTCTGAGTTAAATTGCCATTGTCAAAAAATTTGGCATGCATTGAAAAAATTGTTGTTATAACTTATTGCCTTATTCGAAGCTCTAATTATGTCATATGAAGTATTAATTTTTTATTTATTTTTTATACATGTATACAGCACAGTTCGTTTTCTTCATAGTCCATTCTTTGGGCTTGTATTGTCCTAAGAGGGGGGAATACATAAAAAAAAAAAAAAAACTTCATATGTATGGATAGTTCTGATGCCAATGAACATTTTGAGTGGTTGAAATAAAAAAAAATGTTAAAAATTGACTTAGTTATCACACCTCAAAGTAGAATTACTTATTTGGCTAAAATGTACTCTTCGAGGGTGTTCTGAGTTAAATTGCCATTGTCAAAAAATTTGGCATGCATTGAAAAAATTGTTGTTATAACTTATTGCCTTATTCGAAGCTCTAATTATGTCATATGAAGTATTAATTTTTTATTTATTTTTTATACATGTATACAGCACAGTTCGTTTTCTTCATAGTCCATTCTTTGGGCTTGTATTGTCCTAAGAGGGGGGAATACATAAAAAAAAAAAAAAACTTCATATGTATGGATAGTTCTGATGCCAATGAACATTTTGAGTGGTTGAAATAAAAAAAAATGTTAAAAATTGACTTAGTTATCACACCTCAAAGTAGAATTACTTATTTGGCTAAAATGTACTCTTAGAGGGTGCTCTGAGTTAAATTGCCATTGTCAAAAAATTTGGCATGCATTGAAAAAATTGTTGTTATAACTTATTGCCTTATTCGAAGCTCTAATTATGTCATATGAAGTATTAATTTTTTATTTATTTTTTATACATGTATACAGCACAGTTCGTTTTCTTCATAGTCCATTCTTTGGGCTTGTATTGTCCTAAGAGGGGGGAATACATAAAAAAAAAAAAAAAACTTCATATGTATGGATAGTTCTGATGCCAATGAACATTTTGAGTGGTTGAAATAAAAAAAAATGTTAAAAATTGACTTAGTTATCACACCTCAAAGTAGAATTACTTATTTGGCTAAAATGTACTCTTAGAGGGTGTTCTGAGTTAAATTGCCATTGTCAAAAAATTTGGCATGCATTGAAAAAATTGTTGTTATAACTTATTGCCTTATTCGAAGCTCTAATTATGTCATATGAAGTATTATTTTTTTATTTTTTTTTTATACATGTATACAGCACAGTTCGTTTTCTTCATAGTCCATTCTTTGGGCTTGTATTGTCCTAAGAGGGGGGAATACATAAAAAAAAAAAAAAAACTTCATATGTATGGATAGTTCTGATGCCAATGAACATTTTGAGTGGTTGAAATAAAAAAAAATGTTAAAAATTGACTTAGTTATCACACCTCAAAGTAGAATTACTTATTTGGCTAAAATGTACTCTTAGAGGGTGTCACTGATTCCAAGGCACAAGGGTTAAAGCAATAAAAAGGTGATTATGGCTGTCAAACCTAAACCAAACGTTGTGCACTCAAATCTTTTGCTGTATTTAGTTTATTTTGGCATCCGGATGATGATTCTAGCATGAAATTGCTTGGGCACCTGTTAATTTTTAAGATTTTGACACATTCAGCTCAAATGTACACAATTGCTGATTATGGCTGTCAAATCTAAACCAAACGTTGTGCACTCAAATCTTTTGCTGTATTTAGTTTATTTTGGCATCCGGATGATGATTCTAGCATGAAATTGCTTGGGCACCTGTTAATTTTTAAGATTTTGACACATTCAGCTCAAATGTACACAATTGCTGATTATGGCTGTCAAATCTAAACCAAACGTTGTGCACTCAAATCTTTTGCTGTATTTAGTTTATTTTGGCATCCGGATGATGATTCTAGCATGAAATTGCTTGGGCACCTGTTAATTTTTAAGATTTTGACACATTCAGCTCAAATGTACAATCATGCGCTAAAAACGCATTTAAAGCAATAAAAAGGTGATTATGGCTGTCAAACCTAAACCAAACGTTGTGCACTCAAATCTTTTGCTGTATTTAGTTTATTTTGGCATCCGGATGATGATTCTAGCATGAAATTGCTTGGGCACCTGTTAATTTTTAAGATTTTGACACATTCAGCTCAAATGTACACAATTGCTGATTATGGCTGTCAAATCTAAACCAAACGTTGTGCACTCAAATCTTTTGCTGTATTTAGTTTATTTTGGCATCCGGATGATGATTCTAGCATGAAATTGCTTGGGCACCTGTTAATTTTTAAGATTTTGACACATTCAGCTCAAATGTACACAATTGCTGATTATGGCTGTCAAATCTAAACCAAACGTTGTGCACTCAAATCTTTTGCTGTATTTAGTTTATTTTGGCATCCGGATGATGATTCTAGCATGAAATTGCTTGGGCACCTGTTAATTTTTAAGATTTTGACACATTCAGCTCAAATGTACAATCATGCGCTAAAAACGCATTTAAAGCAATAAAAAGGTGATTATGGCTCTCAAACCTAAACCAAACGTTGTGCACTCAAATCTTTTGCTGTATTTAGTTTATTTTGGCATCCGGATGATGATTCTAGCATGAAATTGCTTGGGCACCTGTTAATTTTTAAGATTTTGACACATTCAGCTCAAATGTACACAATTGCTGATTATGGCTGTCAAATCTAAACCAAACGTTGTGCACTCAAATCTTTTGCTGTATTTAGTTTATTTTGGCATCCGGATGATGATTCTAGCATGAAATTGCTTGGGCACCTGTTAATTTTTAAGATTTTGACACATTCAGCTCAAATGTACAATCATGCGCTAAAAACGCATTTAAAGCAATAAAAAGGTGATTATGGCTGTCAAACCTAAACCAAACGTTGTGCACTCAAATCTTTTGCTGTATTTAGTTTATTTTGGCATCCGGATGATGATTCTAGCATGAAATTGCTTGGGCACCTGTTAATTTTTAAGATTTTGACACATTCAGCTCAAATGTACACAATTGCTGATTATGGCTGTCAAATCTAAACCAAACGTTGTGCACTCAAATCTTTTGCTGTATTTAGTTTATTTTGGCATCCGGATGATGATTCTAGCATGAAATTGCTTGGGCACCTGTTAATTTTTAAGATTTTGACACATTCAGCTCAAATGTACAATCATGCGCTACAAACGCATTTAAAGCAATAAAAAGGTGATTATGGCTGTCAAACCTAAACCAAACGTTGTGCACTCAAATCTTTTGCTGTATTTAGTTTATTTTGGCATCCGGATGATGATTCTAGCATGAAATTGCTTGGGCACCTGTTAATTTTTAAGATTTTGACACATTCAGCTCAAATGTACACAATTGCTGATTATGGCTGTCAAATCTAAACCAAACGTTGTGCACTCAAATCTTTTGCTGTATTTAGTTTATTTTGGCATCCGGATGATGATTCTAGCATGAAATTGCTTGGGCACCTGTTAATTTTTAAGATTTTGACACATTCAGCTCAAATGTACAATCATGCGCTAAAAACGCATTTAAAGCAATAAAAAGGTGATTATGGCTGTCAAACCTAAACCAAACGTTGTGCACTCAAATCTTTTGCTGTATTTAGTTTATTTTGGCATCCGGATGATGATTCTAGCATGAAATTGCTTGGGCACCTGTTAATTTTTAAGATTTTGACACATTCAGCTCAAATGTACAATCATGCGCTAAAAACGCATTTAAAGCAATAAAAAGGTGATTATGGCTGTCAAACCTAAACCAAACGTTGTGCACTCAAATCTTTTGCTGTATTTAGTTTATTTTGGCATCCGGATGATGATTCTAGCATGAAATTGCTTGGGCACCTGTTAATTTTTAAGATTTTGACACATTCAGCTCAAATGTACACAATTGCTGATTATGGCTGTCAAATCTAAACCAAACGTTGTGCACTCAAATCTTTTGCTGTATTTAGTTTATTTTGGCATCCGGATGATGATTCTAGCATGAAATTGCTTGGGCACCTGTTAATTTTTAAGATTTTGACACATTCAGCTCAAATGTACAATCATGCGCTAAAAACGCATTTAAAGCAATAAAAAGGTGATTATGGCTGTCAAACCTAAACCAAACGTTGTGCACTCAAATCTTTTGCTGTATTTAGTTTATTTTGGCATCCGGATGATGATTCTAGCATGAAATTGCTTGGGCACCTGTTAATTTTTAAGATTTTGACACATTCAGCTCAAATGTACACAATTGCTGATTATGGCTGTCAAATCTAAACCAAACGTTGTGCACTCAAATCTTTTGCTGTATTTAGTTTATTTTGGCATCCGGATGATGATTCTAGCATGAAATTGCTTGGGCACCTGTTAATTTTTAAGATTTTGACACATTCAGCTCAAATGTACAATCATGCGCTAAAAACGCATTTAAAGCAATAAAAAGGTGATTATGGCTGTCAAACCTAAACCAAACGTTGTGCACTCAAATCTTTTGCTGTATTTAGTTTATTTTGGCATCCGGATGATGATTCTAGCATGAAATTGCTTGGGCACCTGTTAATTTTTAAGATTTTGACACATTCAGCTCAAATGTACAATCATGCGCTAAAAACGCATTTAAAGCAATAAAAAGGTGATTATGGCTGTCAAACCTAAACCAAACGTTGTGCACTCAAATCTTTTGCTGTATTTAGTTTATTTTGGCATCCGGATGATGATTCTAGCATGAAATTGCTTGGGCACCTGTTAATTTTTAAGATTTTGACACATTCAGCTCAAATGTACACAATTGCTGATTATGGCTGTCAAATCTAAACCAAACGTTGTGCACTCAAATCTTTTGCTGTATTTAGTTTATTTTGGCATCCGGATGATGATTCTAGCATGAAATTGCTTGGGCACCTGTTAATTTTTAAGATTTTGACACATTCAGCTCAAATGTACACAATTGCTTATTATGGCTGTCAAATCTAAACCAAACGTTGTGCACTCAAATCTTTTGCTGTATTTAGTTTATTTTGGCATCCGGATGATGATTCTAGCATGAAATTGCTTGGGCACCTGTTAATTTTTAAGATTTTGACACATTCAGCTCAAATGTACACAATTGCTGATTATGGCTGTCAAATCTAAACCAAACGTTGTGCACTCAAATCTTTTGCTGTATTTAGTTTATTTTGGCATCCGGATGATGATTCTAGCATGAAATTGCTTGGGCACCTGTTAATTTTTAAGATTTTGACACATTCAGCTCAAATGTACACAATTGCTGATTATGGCTGTCAAATCTAAACCAAACGTTGTGCACTCAAATCTTTTGCTGTATTTAGTTTATTTTGGCATCCGGATGATGATTCTAGCATGAAATTGCTTGGGCACCTGTTAATTTTTAAGATTTTGACACATTCAGCTCAAATGTACAATCATGCGCTAAAAACGCATTTAAAGCAATAAAAAGGTGATTATGGCTGTCAAACCTAAACCAAACGTTGTGCACTCAAATCTTTTGCTGTATTTAGTTTATTTTGGCATCCGGATGATGATTCTAGCATGAAATTGCTTGGGCACCTGTTAATTTTTAAGATTTTGACACATTCAGCTCAAATGTACACAATTGCTGATTATGGCTGTCAAATCTAAACCAAACGTTGTGCACTCAAATCTTTTGCTGTATTTAGTTTATTTTGGCATCCGGATGATGATTCTAGCATGAAATTGCTTGGGCACCTGTTAATTTTTAAGATTTTGACACATTCAGCTCAAATGTACAATCATGCGCTAAAAACGCATTTAAAGCAATAAAAAGGTGATTATGGCTGTCAAACCTAAACCAAACGTTGTGCACTCAAATCTTTTGCTGTATTTAGTTTATTTTGGCATCCGGATGATGATTCTAGCATGAAATTGCTTGGGCACCTGTTAATTTTTAAGATTTTGACACATTCAGCTCAAATGTACACAATTGCTGATTATGGCTGTCAAATCTAAACCAAACGTTGTGCACTCAAATCTTTTGCTGTATTTAGTTTATTTTGGCATCCGGATGATGATTCTAGCATGAAATTGCTTGGGCACCTGTTAATTTTTAAGATTTTGACACATTCAGCTCAAATGTACAATCATGCGCTAAAAACGCATTTAACCCTTGTGCCATTTGCTTAGCCAAATATGTAAATTAGGAGTTGATTGTGCAGGGGGAAAACAAAAAAAAACAAAAAAACAAAAAAAAATGAGCCACGGCTTTGGAAAACTGGGGGACCGTCAAAATGCGAGTGTGCCAACATTTCTCAGCCATTGCATGAGGGAGATATCTATTATAATATCCCTGGAATTGGCGTTAGCCAACCGCGTAACATTAATGTACATTATAAGTGACATTTTTGGACCGATTGGACACTGCATGTATTTTATTGCAATTTCCGTGATTTCTGCATGAAATCCTTCTATGGACATTCCTCGACGGTGCCATGGCCATGAGAAAGATTTCGCACCCCAAATCCACCAGGTGGCGGTAGAGGCCAATTAATGATTTTCCTTGCAAACGCCGCACTGATTCCAGCACGCCATATTCCACACAGACTTATTTCTTCGTGCTTTTTACTGATTGTGCATTCGACAGGATGTTAGTGGATGCGCGTGCACGTTAGTGGGCGCGCGTGCGTGTTCGTGGATGCGCGTACACGCGCGCCACTTATATTTTTGTGCAGAAAAAGGTATTGCGAGCTATTGACTTATGTTTCGTGTTGGGATATGCTGTTTGTTTGTCTGCATGGACGTGGGAAGCACGTTCCCTAGTGGGAGGGGTCGAATGGCAATGCTCTTTGCCGTTGTTATGTCCCCAAAATGAGCCACTGTTAGAGGTGGGCGTCGTTGCAATACAGCGGTTTTCCTCAGTGTGTGAAGGCTGTTATTTAATTTTTTTTTTCTCTTTCTTCACTTCAGAACTTCAGAATTAATAGCGTGCATATTCCACACGCATGCACAGTTCGATCATCCATTTTGAACAGCCGAGCATTGACATTTGCTCTGCCAAGGCTGCAGGGGGCAGGCGTGCCATTGTGGCCAAACGTGCGTGCAACGTGGAGGTGACGTATTTCCCTTCGTGCATTCTTCAAAACATGGCAAGGAGCATGGATCGGTGAAAACAATAAGCAGAAGGGATAAGACAAAACAAAAAAAACGTTTTTTTTTTGCAACTTATGAAGTGTAACATGTAACGGTTGTCGAGATGAATTCCTCGTCGGTTATCTTATCTGGCCGTTGCATTTCTACGTGTGAAAGTGCTAAGCTTCGATTTTTATTCGGCTAGTTTGTATTCACAACAACGTGCTAACGTGCTAAGAGGCTAACGTGCACGAGACATGAGCTTCCTGGATCTAAGGAAAAGAACGGCGATCGGAGACACAAAAAGCTGCAAATGCAAGTTGGCAAGTAAGTACTTCTACAAAATAAACATAAACAAACATATGAGCACGTCCTGGAATGCCGCGGGGGCCGTGTAGCTTCCCAACGGTATGTAGCTCGTCGCTGTGTTGACTTCCGTTCGCCGGATACAATTGGATACAGGCGGTGTAAATTTATCCGAAAAACACGCACGATTTCCGGGTAAAGTAAACGGACGGATCGGTGTAATGGAGCTTTTTCTTTCCGTTATTTGTCCGGAACCGTACGTCCTACGGGGAAAATGACACATATCTGACACATATCTGGAACCGTGAGCACAAGAGATACGTGGCTCGTTGAAGTGCGACGCCGGATATGGGGGTGTAAATCGGGCCTTCCTGTACCCGAAAATCAAACACAATTTGCGGCTAAAGTCACGGAGGGTCCCGGTGCCGCTCCGGAGCCCCACAAAAAGTACTTTTTTCCCCAAAGTTTTCTATCAAAGCTACCGTGTTGCCTGATGCTCTAACTATGTCATATGAAAGATTCAAATTTATTTCTTTATTATACATATATACAACACAGTTAATTTTCTTCATAATCTATTATTTGGCTTCTGTTGTCCTATGGTGGGGGGAAATAATAATAATAAATAAATATACTATATTTATGCATAGTTTTGATGCCAATGAACATTTTGGGTGGTTGAAAGAAAAAAAAATGTTAAAAAATGACTTAGTTATCACACCTCAAAGTAGAATTACTTATTTGGCTAAAATGTACTCTTCGAGGGTGTTCTGAGTTAAATTGCCATTGTCAAAAAATTTGGCATGCATTGAAAAAATTGTTGTTATAACTTATTGCCTTATTCGAAGCTCTAATTATGTCATATGAAGTATTAATTTTTTATTTATTTTTTATACATGTATACAGCACAGTTCGTTTTCTTCATAGTCCATTCTTTGGGCTTGTATTGTCCTAAGAGGGGGGAATACATAAAAAAAAAAAAAAAACTTCATATGTATGGATAGTTCTGATGCCAATGAACATTTTGAGTGGTTGAAATAAAAAAAAATGTTAAAAATTGACTTAGTTATCACACCTCAAAGTAGAATTACTTATTTGGCTAAAATGTACTCTTCGAGGGTGTTCTGAGTTAAATTGCCATTGTCAAAAAATTTGGCATGCATTGAAAAAATTGTTGTTATAACTTATTGCCTTATTCGAAGCTCTAATTATGTCATATGAAGTATTAATTTTTTATTTATTTTTTATACATGTATACAGCACAGTTCGTTTTCTTCATAGTCCATTCTTTGGGCTTGTATTGTCCTAAGAGGGGGGAATACATAAAAAAAAAAAAAAACTTCATATGTATGGATAGTTCTGATGCCAATGAACATTTTGAGTGGTTGAAATAAAAAAAAATGTTAAAAATTGACTTAGTTATCACACCTCAAAGTAGAATTACTTATTTGGCTAAAATGTACTCTTAGAGGGTGCTCTGAGTTAAATTGCCATTGTCAAAAAATTTGGCATGCATTGAAAAAATTGTTGTTATAACTTATTGCCTTATTCGAAGCTCTAATTATGTCATATGAAGTATTAATTTTTTATTTATTTTTTATACATGTATACAGCACAGTTCGTTTTCTTCATAGTCCATTCTTTGGGCTTGTATTGTCCTAAGAGGGGGGAATACATAAAAAAAAAAAAAAAACTTCATATGTATGGATAGTTCTGATGCCAATGAACATTTTGAGTGGTTGAAATAAAAAAAAATGTTAAAAATTGACTTAGTTATCACACCTCAAAGTAGAATTACTTATTTGGCTAAAATGTACTCTTAGAGGGTGTTCTGAGTTAAATTGCCATTGTCAAAAAATTTGGCATGCATTGAAAAAATTGTTGTTATAACTTATTGCCTTATTCGAAGCTCTAATTATGTCATATGAAGTATTATTTTTTTATTTTTTTTTTATACATGTATACAGCACAGTTCGTTTTCTTCATAGTCCATTCTTTGGGCTTGTATTGTCCTAAGAGGGGGGAATACATAAAAAAAAAAAAAAAACTTCATATGTATGGATAGTTCTGATGCCAATGAACATTTTGAGTGGTTGAAATAAAAAAAAATGTTAAAAATTGACTTAGTTATCACACCTCAAAGTAGAATTACTTATTTGGCTAAAATGTACTCTTAGAGGGTGTCACTGATTCCAAGGCACAAGGGTTAAAGCAATAAAAAGGTGATTATGGCTGTCAAACCTAAACCAAACGTTGTGCACTCAAATCTTTTGCTGTATTTAGTTTATTTTGGCATCCGGATGATGATTCTAGCATGAAATTGCTTGGGCACCTGTTAATTTTTAAGATTTTGACACATTCAGCTCAAATGTACACAATTGCTGATTATGGCTGTCAAATCTAAACCAAACGTTGTGCACTCAAATCTTTTGCTGTATTTAGTTTATTTTGGCATCCGGATGATGATTCTAGCATGAAATTGCTTGGGCACCTGTTAATTTTTAAGATTTTGACACATTCAGCTCAAATGTACACAATTGCTGATTATGGCTGTCAAATCTAAACCAAACGTTGTGCACTCAAATCTTTTGCTGTATTTAGTTTATTTTGGCATCCGGATGATGATTCTAGCATGAAATTGCTTGGGCACCTGTTAATTTTTAAGATTTTGACACATTCAGCTCAAATGTACAATCATGCGCTAAAAACGCATTTAAAGCAATAAAAAGGTGATTATGGCTGTCAAACCTAAACCAAACGTTGTGCACTCAAATCTTTTGCTGTATTTAGTTTATTTTGGCATCCGGATGATGATTCTAGCATGAAATTGCTTGGGCACCTGTTAATTTTTAAGATTTTGACACATTCAGCTCAAATGTACACAATTGCTGATTATGGCTGTCAAATCTAAACCAAACGTTGTGCACTCAAATCTTTTGCTGTATTTAGTTTATTTTGGCATCCGGATGATGATTCTAGCATGAAATTGCTTGGGCACCTGTTAATTTTTAAGATTTTGACACATTCAGCTCAAATGTACACAATTGCTGATTATGGCTGTCAAATCTAAACCAAACGTTGTGCACTCAAATCTTTTGCTGTATTTAGTTTATTTTGGCATCCGGATGATGATTCTAGCATGAAATTGCTTGGGCACCTGTTAATTTTTAAGATTTTGACACATTCAGCTCAAATGTACAATCATGCGCTAAAAACGCATTTAAAGCAATAAAAAGGTGATTATGGCTCTCAAACCTAAACCAAACGTTGTGCACTCAAATCTTTTGCTGTATTTAGTTTATTTTGGCATCCGGATGATGATTCTAGCATGAAATTGTTTGGGCACCTGTTAATTTTTAAGATTTTGACACATTCAGCTCAAATGTACACAATTGCTGATTATGGCTGTCAAATCTAAACCAAACGTTGTGCACTCAAATCTTTTGCTGTATTTAGTTTATTTTGGCATCCGGATGATGATTCTAGCATGAAATTGCTTGGGCACCTGTTAATTTTTAAGATTTTGACACCAGCTCAAATGTACAATCATGCGCTAAAAACGCATTTAAAGCAATAAAAAGGTGATTATGGCTGTCAAACCTAAACCAAACGTTGTGCACTCAAATCTTTTGCTGTATTTAGTTTATTTTGGCATCCGGATGATGATTCTAGCATGAAATTGCTTGGGCACCTGTTAATTTTTAAGATTTTGACACATTCAGCTCAAATGTACACAATTGCTGATTATGGCTGTCAAATCTAAACCAAACGTTGTGCACTCAAATCTTTTGCTGTATTTAGTTTATTTTGGCATCCGGATGATGATTCCAGCATGAAATTGCTTGGGCACCTGTTAATTTTTAAGATTTTGACACATTCAGCTCAAATGTACACAATTGCTAAGATTATGGCTGTCAAATCTAAACCAAACGTTGTGCACTCAAATCTTTTGCTGTATTTAGTTTATTTTGGCATCCGGATGATGATTCTAGCATGAAATTGCTTGGGCACCTGTTAATTTTTAAGATTTTGACACATTCAGCTCAAATGTACAATCATGCGCTAAAAACGCATTTAAAGCAATAAAAAGGTGATTATGGCTGTCAAACCTAAACCAAACGTTGTGCACTCAAATCTTTTGCTGTATTTAGTTTATTTTGGCATCCGGATGATGATTCTAGCATGAAATTGCTTGGGCACCTGTTAATTTTTAAGATTTTGACACATTCAGCTCAAATGTACACAATTGCTGATTATGGCTGTCAAATCTAAACCAAACGTTGTGCACTCAAATCTTTTGCTGTATTTAGTTTATTTTGGCATCCGGATGATGATTCTAGCATGAAATTGCTTGGGCACCTGTTAATTTTTAAGATTTTGACACATTCAGCTCAAATGTACAATCATGCGCTAAAAACGCATTTAAAGCAATAAAAAGGTGATTATGGCTGTCAAACCTAAACCAAACGTTGTGCACTCAAATCTTTTGCTGTATTTAGTTTATTTTGGCATCCGGATGATGATTCTAGCATGAAATTGCTTGGGCACCTGTTAATTTTTAAGATTTTGACACATTCAGCTCAAATGTACACAATTGCTGATTATGGCTGTCAAATCTAAACCAAACGTTGTGCACTCAAATCTTTTGCTGTATTTAGTTTATTTTGGCATCCGGATGATGATTCTAGCATGAAATTGCTTGGGCACCTGTTAATTTTTAAGATTTTGACACATTCAGCTCAAATGTACAATCATGCGCTAAAAACGCATTTAAAGCAATAAAAAGGTGATTATGGCTGTCAAACCTAAACCAAACGTTGTGCACTCAAATCTTTTGCTGTATTTAGTTTATTTTGGCATCCGGATGATGATTCTAGCATGAAATTGCTTGGGCACCTGTTAATTTTTAAGATTTTGACACATTCAGCTCAAATGTACACAATTGCTGATTATGGCTGTCAAATCTAAACCAAACGTTGTGCACTCAAATCTTTTGCTGTATTTAGTTTATTTTG
This sequence comes from Festucalex cinctus, assembly GCF_051991245.1. Classification (NCBI taxonomy): domain Eukaryota; kingdom Metazoa; phylum Chordata; class Actinopteri; order Syngnathiformes; family Syngnathidae; genus Festucalex; species Festucalex cinctus. The sequence goes on along the minus strand of NW_027520283.1, from coordinate 51,783 downwards.
GCATCCGGATGATGATTCTAGCATGAAATTGCTTTGGCACCTGTTAATTTTTAAGATTTTGACACATTCAGCTCAAATGTACACAATTGCTGATTATGGCTGTCAAATCTAAACCAAACGTTGTGCACTCAAATCTTTTGCTGTATTTAGTTTATTTTGGCATCCGGATGATGATTCTAGCATGAAATTGCTTGGGCACCTGTTAATTTTTAAGATTTTGACACATTCAGCTCAAATGTACAATCATGCGCTAAAAACGCATTTAAAGCAATAAAAAGGTGATTATGGCTGTCAAACCTAAACCAAACGTTGTGCACTCAAATCTTTTGCTGTATTTAGTTTATTTTGGCATCCGGATGATGATTCTAGCATGAAATTGCTTGGGCACCTGTTAATTTTTAAGATTTTGACACATTCAGCTCAAATGTACACAATTGCTGATTATGGCTGTCAAATCTAAACCAAACGTTGTGCACTCAAATCTTTTGCTGTATTTAGTTTATTTTGGCATCCGGATGATGATTCTAGCATGAAATTGCTTGGGCACCTGTTAATTTTTAAGATTTTGACACATTCAGCTCAAATGTACAATCATGCGCTAAAAACGCATTTAAAGCAATAAAAAGGTGATTATGGCTGTCAAACCTAAACCAAACGTTGTGCACTCAAATCTTTTGCTGTATTTAGTTTATTTTGGCATCCGGATGATGATTCTAGCATGAAATTGCTTGGGCACCTGTTAATTTTTAAGATTTTGACACATTCAGCTCAAATGTACACAATTGCTGATTATGGCTGTCAAATCTAAACCAAACGTTGTGCACTCAAATCTTTTGCTGTATTTAGTTTATTTTGGCATCCGGATGATGATTCTAGCATGAAATTGCTTGGGCACCTGTTAATTTTTAAGATTTTGACACATTCAGCTCAAATGTACAATCATGCGCTAAAAACGCATTTAAAGCAATAAAAAGGTGATTATGGCTGTCAAACCTAAACCAAACGTTGTGCACTCAAATCTTTTGCTGTATTTAGTTTATTTTGGCATCCGGATGATGATTCTAGCATGAAATTGCTTGGGCACCTGTTAATTTTTAAGATTTTGACACATTCAGCTCAAATGTACACAATTGCTGATTATGGCTGTCAAATCTAAACCAAACGTTGTGCACTCAAATCTTTTGCTGTATTTAGTTTATTTTGGCATCCGGATGATGATTCTAGCATGAAATTGCTTGGGCACCTGTTAATTTTTAAGATTTTGACACATTCAGCTCAAATGTACAATCATGCGCTAAAAACGCATTTAAAGCAATAAAAAGGTGATTATGGCTGTCAAACCTAAACCAAACGTTGTGCACTCAAATCTTTTGCTGTATTTAGTTTATTTTGGCATCCGGATGATGATTCTAGCATGAAATTGCTTGGGCACCTGTTAATTTTTAAGATTTTGACACATTCAGCTCAAATGTACACAATTGCTGATTATGGCTGTCAAATCTAAACCAAACGTTGTGCACTCAAATCTTTTGCTGTATTTAGTTTATTTTGGCATCCGGATGATGATTCTAGCATGAAATTGCTTTGGCACCTGTTAATTTTTAAGATTTTGACACATTCAGCTCAAATGTACAATCATGCGCTAAAAACGCATTTAAAGCAATAAAAAGGTGATTATGGCTGTCAAACCTAAACCAAACGTTGTGCACTCAAATCTTTTGCTGTATTTAGTTTATTTTGGCATCCGGATGATGATTCTAGCATGAAATTGCTTGGGCACCTGTTAATTTTTAAGATTTTGACACATTCAGCCTCAAATGTACACAATTGCTGATTATGGCTGTCAAATCTAAACCAAACGTTGTGCACTCAAATCTTTTGCTGTATTTAGTTTATTTTGGCATCCGGATGATGATTCTAGCATGAAATTGCTTGGGCACCTGTTAATTTTTAAGATTTTGACACATTCAGCTCAAATGTACAATCATGCGCTAAAAACGCATTTAAAGCAATAAAAAGGTGATTATGGCTGTCAAACCTAAACCAAACGTTGTGCACTCAAATCTTTTGCTGTATTTAGTTTATTTTGGCATCCGGATGATGATTCTAGCATGAAATTGTTTGGGCACCTGTTAATTTTTAAGATTTTGACACATTCAGCTCAAATGTACACAATTGCTGATTATGGCTGTCAAATCTAAACCAAACGTTGTGCACTCAAATCTTTTGCTGTATTTAGTTTATTTTGGCATCCGGATGATGATTCTAGCATGAAATTGCTTGGGCACCTGTTAATTTTTAAGATTTTGACACATTCAGCTCAAATGTACAATCATGCGCTAAAAACGCATTTAAAGCAATAAAAAGGTGATTATGGCTGTCAAACCTAAACCAAACGTTGTGCACTCAAATCTTTTGCTGTATTTAGTTTATTTTGGCATCCGGATGATGATTCTAGCATGAAATTGCTTGGGCACCTGTTAATTTTTAAGATTTTGACACATTCAGCTCAAATGTACACAATTGCTGATTATGGCTGTCAAATCTAAACCAAACGTTGTGCACTCAAATCTTTTGCTGTATTTAGTTTATTTTGGCATCCGGATGATGATTCCAGCATGAAATTGCTTGGGCACCTGTTAATTTTTAAGATTTTGACACATTCAGCTCAAATGTACACAATTGCTGATTATGGCTGTCAAATCTAAACCAAACGTTGTGCACTCAAATCTTTTGCTGTATTTAGTTTATTTTGGCATCCGGATGATGATTCTAGCATGAAATTGCTTGGGCACCTGTTAATTTTTAAGATTTTGACACATTCAGCTCAAATGTACAATCATGCGCTAAAAACGCATTTAAAGCAATAAAAAGGTGATTATGGCTGTCAAACCTAAACCAAACGTTGTGCACTCAAATCTTTTGCTGTATTTAGTTTATTTTGGCATCCGGATGATGATTCTAGCATGAAATTGCTTGGGCACCTGTTAATTTTTAAGATTTTGACACATTCAGCTCAAATGTACACAATTGCTGATTATGGCTGTCAAATCTAAACCAAACGTTGTGCACTCAAATCTTTTGCTGTATTTAGTTTATTTTGGCATCCGGATGATGATTCTAGCATGAAATTGCTTGGGCACCTGTTAATTTTTAAGATTTTGACACATTCAGCTCAAATGTACAATCATGCGCTAAAAACGCATTTAAAGCAATAAAAAGGTGATTATGGCTGTCAAACCTAAACCAAACGTTGTGCACTCAAATCTTTTGCTGTATTTAGTTTATTTTGGCATCCGGATGATGATTCTAGCATGAAATTGCTTGGGCACCTGTTAATTTTTAAGATTTTGACACATTCAGCTCAAATGTACACAATTGCTGATTATGGCTGTCAAATCTAAACCAAACGTTGTGCACTCAAATCTTTTGCTGTATTTAGTTTATTTTGGCATCCGGATGATGATTCTAGCATGAAATTGCTTGGGCACCTGTTAATTTTTAAGATTTTGACACATTCAGCTCAAATGTACAATCATGCGCTAAAAACGCATTTAAAGCAATAAAAAGGTGATTATGGCTGTCAAACCTAAACCAAACGTTGTGCACTCAAATCTTTTGCTGTATTTAGTTTATTTTGGCATCCGGATGATGATTCTAGCATGAAATTGCTTGGGCACCTGTTAATTTTTAAGATTTTGACACATTCAGCTCAAATGTACACAATTGCTGATTATGGCTGTCAAATCTAAACCAAACGTTGTGCACTCAAATCTTTTGCTGTATTTAGTTTATTTTGGCATCCGGATGACGATTCTAGCATGAAATTGCTTGGGCACCTGTTAATTTTTAAGATTTTGACACATTCAGCTCAAATGTACAATCATGCGCTAAAAACGCATTTAAAGCAATAAAAAGGTGATTATGGCTGTCAAACCTAAACCAAACGTTGTGCACTCAAATCTTTTGCTGTATTTAGTTTATTTTGGCATCCGGATGATGATTCTAGCATGAAATTGCTTGGGCACCTGTTAATTTTTAAGATTTTGACACATTCAGCTCAAATGTACACAATTGCTGATTATGGCTGTCAAATCTAAACCAAACGCTGTGCACTCAAATCTTTTGCTGTATTTAGTTTATTTTGGCATCCGGATGATGATTCTAGCATGAAATTGCTTTGGCACCTGTTAATTTTTAAGATTTTGACACATTCAGCTCAAATGTACACAATTGCTGATTATGGCTGTCAAATCTAAACCAAACGTTGTGCACTCAAATCTTTTGCTGTATTTAGTTTATTTTGGCATCCGGATGATGATTCTAGCATGAAATTGCTTGGGCACCTGTTAATTTTTAAGATTTTGACACATTCAGCTCAAATGTACAATCATGCGCTAAAAACGCATTTAAAGCAATAAAAAGGTGATTATGGCTGTCAAACCTAAACCAAACGTTGTGCACTCAAATCTTTTGCTGTATTTAGTTTATTTTGGCGTCCGGATGATGATTCTAGCATGAAATTGCTTGGGCACCTGTTAATTTTTAAGATTTTGACACATTCAGCTCAAATGTACACAATTGCTGATTATGGCTGTCAAATCTAAACCAAACGTTGTGCACTCAAATCTTTTGCTGTATTTAGTTTATTTTGGCATCCGGATGATGATTCTAGCATGAAATTGCTTGGGCACCTGTTAATTTTTAAGATTTTGACACATTCAGCTCAAATGTACAATCATGCGCTAAAAACGCATTTAAAGCAATAAAAAGGTGATTATGGCTGTCAAACCTAAACCAAACGTTGTGCACTCAAATCTTTTGCTGTATTTAGTTTATTTTGGCATCCGGATGATGATTCTAGCATGAAATTGCTTGGGCACCTGTTAATTTTTAAGATTTTGACACATTCAGCTCAAATGTACACAATTGCTGATTATGGCTGTCAAATCTAAACCAAACGTTGTGCACTCAAATCTTTTGCTGTATTTAGTTTATTTTGGCATCCGGATGATGATTCTAGCATGAAATTGCTTTGGCACCTGTTAATTTTTAAGATTTTGACACATTCAGCTCAAATGTACAATCATGCGCTAAAAACGCATTTAAAGCAATAAAAAGGTGATTATGGCTGTCAAACCTAAACCAAACGTTGTGCACTCAAATCTTTTGCTGTATTTAGTTTATTTTGGCATCCGGATGATGATTCTAGCATGAAATTGCTTGGGCACCTGTTAATTTTTAAGATTTTGACACATTCAGCTCAAATGTACACAATTGCTGATTATGGCTGTCAAATCTAAACCAAACGTTGTGCACTCAAATCTTTTGCTGTATTTAGTTTATTTTGGCATCCGGATGATGATTCTAGCATGAAATTGCTTGGGCACCTGTTAATTTTTAAGATTTTGACACATTCAGCTCAAATGTACAATCATGCGCTAAAAACGCATTTAAAGCAATAAAAAGGTGATTATGGCTGTCAAACCTAAACCAAACGTTGTGCACTCAAATCTTTTGCTGTATTTAGTTTATTTTGGCATCCGGATGATGATTCTAGCATGAAATTGCTTGGGCACCTGTTAATTTTTAAGATTTTGACACATTCAGCTCAAATGTACACAATTGCTGATTATGGCTGTCAAATCTAAACCAAACGTTGTGCACTCAAATCTTTTGCTGTATTTAGTTTATTTTGGCATCCGGATGATGATTCTAGCATGAAATTGCTTGGGCACCTGTTAATTTTTAAGATTTTGACACGTTCAGCTCAAATGTACAATCATGCGCTAAAAACGCATTTAAAGCAATAAAAAGGTGATTATGGCTGTCAAACCTAAACCAAACGTTGTGCACTCAAATCTTTTGCTGTATTTAGTTTATTTTGGCATCCGGATGATGATTCTAGCATGAAATTGCTTGGGCACCTGTTAATTTTTAAGATTTTGACACATTCAGCTCAAATGTACACAATTGCTGATTATGGCTGTCAAATCTAAACCAAACGTTGTGCACTCAAATCTTTTGCTGTATTTAGTTTATTTTGGCATCCGGATGATGATTCTAGCATGAAATTGCTTGGGCACCTGTTAATTTTTAAGATTTTGACACATTCAGCTCAAATGTACAATCATGCGCTAAAAACGCATTTAAAGCAATAAAAAGGTGATTATGGCTGTCAAACCTAAACCAAACGTTGTGCACTCAAATCTTTTGCTGTATTTAGTTTATTTTGGCATCCGGATGATGATTCTAGCATGAAATTGCTTGGGCACCTGTTAATTTGTAAGATTTTGACACATTCAGCTCAAATGTACACAATTGCTGATTATGGCTGTCAAATCTAAACCAAACGTTGTGCACTCAAATCTTTTGCTGTATTTAGTTTATTTTGGCATCCGGATGATGATTCTAGCATGAAATTGCTTGGGCACCTGTTAATTTTTAAGATTTTGACACATTCAGCTCAAATGTACAATCATGCGCTAAAAACGCATTTAAAGCAATAAAAAGGTGATTATGGCTGTCAAACCTAAACCAAACGTTGTGCACTCAAATCTTTTGCTGTATTTAGTTTATTTTGGCATCCGGATGATGATTCTAGCATGAAATTGCTTGGGCACCTGTTAATTTTTAAGATTTTGACACATTCAGCTCAAATGTACACAATTGCTGATTATGGCTGTCAAATCTAAACCAAACGTTGTGCACTCAAATCTTTTGCTGTATTTAGTTTATTTTGGCATCCGGATGATGATTCTAGCATGAAATTGCTTGGGCACCTGTTAATTTTTAAGATTTTGACACATTCAGCTCAAATGTACAATCATGCGCTAAAAACGCATTTAAAGCAATAAAAAGGTGATTATGGCTGTCAAACCTAAACCAAACGTTGTGCACTCAAATCTTTTGCTGTATTTAGTTTATTTTGGCATCCGGATGATGATTCTAGCATGAAATTGCTTGGGCACCTGTTAATTTTTAAGATTTTGACACATTCAGCTCAAATGTACACAATTGCTGATTATGGCTGTCAAATCTAAACCAAACGTTGTGCACTCAAATCTTTTGCTGTATTTAGTTTATTTTGGCATCCGGATGATGATTCTAGCATGAAATTGCTTGGGCACCTGTTAATTTTTAAGATTTTGACACGTTCAGCTCAAATGTACAATCATGCGCTAAAAACGCATTTAAAGCAATAAAAAGGTGATTATGGCTGTCAAACCTAAACCAAACGTTGTGCACTCAAATCTTTTGCTGTATTTAGTTTATTTTGGCATCCGGATGATGATTCTAGCATGAAATTGCTTGGGCACCTGTTAATTTTTAAGATTTTGACACATTCAGCTCAAATGTACACAATTGCTGATTATGGCTGTCAAATCTAAACCAAACGTTGTGCACTCAAATCTTTTGCTGTATTTAGTTTATTTTGGCATCCGGATGATGATTCTAGCATGAAATTGCTTGGGCACCTGTTAATTTTTAAGATTTTGACACATTCAGCTCAAATGTACAATCATGCGCTAAAAACGCATTTAAAGCAATAAAAAGGTGATTATGGCTGTCAAACCTAAACCAAACGTTGTGCACTCAAATCTTTTGCTGTATTTAGTTTATTTTGGCATCCGGATGATGATTCTAGCATGAAATTGCTTGGGCACCTGTTAATTTGTAAGATTTTGACACATTCAGCTCAAATGTACACAATTGCTGATTATGGCTGTCAAATCTAAACCAAACGTTGTGCACTCAAATCTTTTGCTGTATTTAGTTTATTTTGGCATCCGGATGATGATTCTAGCATGAAATTGCTTGGGCACCTGTTAATTTTTAAGATTTTGACACATTCAGCTCAAATGTACAATCATGCGCTAAAAACGCATTTAAAGCAATAAAAAGGTGATTATGGCTGTCAAACCTAAACCAAACGTTGTGCACTCAAATCTTTTGCTGTATTTAGTTTATTTTGGCATCCGGATGATGATTCTAGCATGAAATTGCTTGGGCACCTGTTAATTTTTAAGATTTTGACACATTCAGCTCAAATGTACACAATTGCTGATTATGGCTGTCAAATCTAAACCAAACGTTGTGCACTCAAATCTTTTGCTGTATTTAGTTTATTTTGGCATCCGGATGATGATTCTAGCATGAAATTGCTTGGGCACCTGTTAATTTTTAAGATTTTGACACATTCAGCTCAAATGTACAATCATGCGCTAAAAACGCATTTAAAGCAATAAAAAGGTGATTATGGCTGTCAAACCTAAACCAAACGTTGTGCACTCAAATCTTTTGCTGTATTTAGTTTATTTTGGCATCCGGATGATGATTCTAGCATGAAATTGCTTGGGCACCTGTTAATTTTTAAGATTTTGACACATTCAGCTCAAATGTACACAATTGCTGATTATGGCTGTCAAATCTAAACCAAACGTTGTGCACTCAAATCTTTTGCTGTATTTAGTTTATTTTGGCATCCGGATGATGATTCTAGCATGAAATTGCTTGGGCACCTGTTAATTTTTAAGATTTTGACACATTCAGCTCAAATGTACAAACATGCGCTAAAAACGCATTTAAAGCAATAAAAAGGTGATTATGGCTGTCAAACCTAAACCAAACGTTGTGCACTCAAATCTTTTGCTGTATTTAGTTTATTTTGGCATCCGGATGATGATTCTAGCATGAAATTGCTTGGGCACCTGTTAATTTTTAAGATTTTGACACATTCAGCTCAAATGTACACAATTGCTGATTATGGCTGTCAAATCTAAACCAAACGTTGTGCACTCAAATCTTTTGCTGTATTTAGTTTATTTTGGCATCCGGATGATGATTCTAGCATGAAATTGCTTGGGCACCTGTTAATTTTTAAGATTTTGACACATTCAGCTCAAATGTACAATCATGCGCTAAAAACGCATTTAAAGCAATAAAAAGGTGATTATGGCTGTCAAACCTAAACCAAACGTTGTGCACTCAAATCTTTTGCTGTATTTAGTTTATTTTGGCATCCGGATGATGATTCTAGCATGAAATTGTTTGGGCACCTGTTAATTTTTAAGATTTTGACACATTCAGCTCAAATGTACACAATTGCTGATTATGGCTGTCAAATCTAAACCAAACGTTGTGCACTCAAATCTTTTGCTGTATTTAGTTTATTTTGGCATCCGGATGATGATTCTAGCATGAAATTGCTTGGGCACCTGTTAATTTTTAAGATTTTGACACATTCAGCTCAAATGTACAATCATGCGCTAAAAACGCATTTAAAGCAATAAAAAGGTGATTATGGCTGTCAAACCTAAACCAAACGTTGTGCACTCAAATCTTTTGCTGTATTTAGTTTATTTTGGCATCCGGATGATGATTCTAGCATGAAATTGCTTGGGCACCTGTTAATTTTTAAGATTTTGACACATTCAGCTCAAATGTACACAATTGCTGATTATGGCTGTCAAATCTAAACCAAACGTTGTGCACTCAAATCTTTTGCTGTATTTGGTTTATTTTGGCATCCGGATGATGATTCCAGCATGAAATTGCTTGGGCACCTGTTAATTTTTAAGATTTTGACACATTCAGCTCAAATGTACACAATTGCTGATTATGGCTGTCAAATCTAAACCAAACGTTGTGCACTCAAATCTTTTGCTGTATTTAGTTTATTTTGGCATCCGGATGATGATTCTAGCATGAAATTGCTTGGGCACCTGTTAATTTTTAAGATTTTGACACATTCAGCTCAAATGTACAATCATGCGCTAAAAACGCATTTAAAGCAATAAAAAGGTGATTATGGCTGTCAAACCTAAACCAAACGTTGTGCACTCAAATCTTTTGCTGTATTTAGTTTATTTTGGCATCCGGATGATGATTCTAGCATGAAATTGCTTGGGCACCTGTTAATTTTTAAGATTTTGACACATTCAGCTCAAATGTACACAATTGCTGATTATGGCTGTCAAATCTAAACCAAACGTTGTGCACTCAAATCTTTTGCTGTATTTAGTTTATTTTGGCATCCGGATGATGATTCTAGCATGAAATTGCTTGGGCACCTGTTAATTTTTAAGATTTTGACACATTCAGCTCAAATGTACAATCATGCGCTAAAAACGCATTTAAAGCAATAAAAAGGTGATTATGGCTGTCAAACCTAAACCAAACGTTGTGCACTCAAATCTTTTGCTGTATTTAGTTTATTTTGGCATCCGGATGATGATTCTAGCATGAAATTGCTTGGGCACCTGTTAATTTTTAAGATTTTGACACATTCAGCTCAAATGTACACAATTGCTGATTATGGCTGTCAAATCTAAACCAAACGTTGTGCACTCAAATCTTTTGCTGTATTTAGTTTATTTTGGCATCCGGATGATGATTCTAGCATGAAATTGCTTGGGCACCTGTTAATTTTTAAGATTTTGACACATTCAGCTCAAATGTACAATCATGCGCTAAAAACGCATTTAAAGCAATAAAAAGGTGATTATGGCTGTCAAACCTAAACCAAACGTTGTGCACTCAAATCTTTTGCTGTATTTAGTTTATTTTGGCATCCGGATGATGATTCTAGCATGAAATTGCTTGGGCACCTGTTAATTTTTAAGATTTTGACACATTCAGCTCAAATGTACACAATTGCTGATTATGGCTGTCAAATCTAAACCAAACGTTGTGCACTCAAATCTTTTGCTGTATTTAGTTTATTTTGGCATCCGGATGATGATTCTAGCATGAAATTGCTTGGGCACCTGTTAATTTTTAAGATTTTGACACATTCAGCTCAAATGTACAATCATGCGCTAAAAACGCATTTAAAGCAATAAAAAGGTGATTATGGCTGTCAAACCTAAACCAAACGTTGTGCACTCAAATCTTTTGCTGTATTTAGTTTATTTTGGCATCCGGATGATGATTCTAGCATGAAATTGCTTGGGCACCTGTTAATTTTTAAGATTTTGACACATTCAGCTCAAATGTACACAATTGCTGATTATGGCTGTCAAATCTAAACCAAACGTTGTGCACTCAAATCTTTTGCTGTATTTAGTTTATTTTGGCATCCGGATGATGATTCTAGCATGAAATTGCTTGGGCACCTGTTAATTTTTAAGATTTTGACACATTCAGCTCAAATGTACAATCATGCGCTAAAAACGCATTTAAAGCAATAAAAAGGTGATTATGGCTGTCAAACCTAAACCAAACGTTGTGCACTCAAATCTTTTGCTGTATTTAGTTTATTTTGGCATCCGGATGATGATTCTAGCATGAAATTGCTTGGGCACCTGTTAATTTTTAAGATTTTGACACATTCAGCTCAAATGTACACAATTGCTGATTATGGCTGTCAAATCTAAACCAAACGCTGTGCACTCAAATCTTTTGCTGTATTTAGTTTATTTTGGCATCCGGATGATGATTCTAGCATGAAATTGCTTTGGCACCTGTTAATTTTTAAGATTTTGACACATTCAGCTCAAATGTACACAATTGCTGATTATGGCTGTCAAATCTAAACCAAACGTTGTGCACTCAAATCTTTTGCTGTATTTAGTTTATTTTGGCATCCGGATGATGATTCTAGCATGAAATTGCTTGGGCACCTGTTAATTTTTAAGATTTTGACACATTCAGCTCAAATGTACAATCATGCGCTAAAAACGCATTTAAAGCAATAAAAAGGTGATTATGGCTGTCAAACCTAAACCAAACGTTGTGCACTCAAATCTTTTGCTGTATTTAGTTTATTTTGGCATCCGGATGATGATTCTAGCATGAAATTGCTTGGGCACCTGTTAATTTTTAAGATTTTGACACATTCAGCTCAAATGTACACAATTGCTGATTATGGCTGTCAAATCTAAACCAAACGTTGTGCACTCAAATCTTTTGCTGTATTTAGTTTATTTTGGCATCCGGATGATGATTCTAGCATGAAATTGCTTGGGCACCTGTTAATTTTTAAGATTTTGACACATTCAGCTCAAATGTACAATCATGCGCTAAAAACGCATTTAAAGCAATAAAAAGGTGATTATGGCTGTCAAACCTAAACCAAACGTTGTGCACTCAAATCTTTTGCTGTATTTAGTTTATTTTGGCATCCGGATGATGATTCTAGCATGAAATTGCTTGGGCACCTGTTAATTTTTAAGATTTTGACACATTCAGCTCAAATGTACACAATTGCTGATTATGGCTGTCAAATCTAAACCAAACGTTGTGCACTCAAATCTTTTGCTGTATTTAGTTTATTTTGGCATCCGGATGATGATTCTAGCATGAAATTGCTTTGGCACCTGTTAATTTTTAAGATTTTGACACATTCAGCTCAAATGTACAATCATGCGCTAAAAACGCATTTAAAGCAATAAAAAGGTGATTATGGCTGTCAAACCTAAACCAAACGTTGTGCACTCAAATCTTTTGCTGTATTTAGTTTATTTTGGCATCCGGATGATGATTCTAGCATGAAATTGCTTGGGCACCTGTTAATTTTTAAGATTTTGACACATTCAGCTCAAATGTACACAATTGCTGATTATGGCTGTCAAATCTAAACCAAACGTTGTGCACTCAAATCTTTTGCTGTATTTAGTTTATTTTGGCATCCGGATGATGATTCTAGCATGAAATTGCTTGGGCACCTGTTAATTTTTAAGATTTTGACACATTCAGCTCAAATGTACAATCATGCGCTAAAAACGCATTTAAAGCAATAAAAAGGTGATTATGGCTGTCAAACCTAAACCAAACGTTGTGCACTCAAATCTTTTGCTGTATTTAGTTTATTTTGGCATCCGGATGATGATTCTAGCATGAAATTGCTTGGGCACCTGTTAATTTTTAAGATTTTGACACATTCAGCTCAAATGTACACAATTGCTGATTATGGCTGTCAAATCTAAACCAAACGTTGTGCACTCAAATCTTTTGCTGTATTTAGTTTATTTTGGCATCCGGATGATGATTCTAGCATGAAATTGCTTGGGCACCTGTTAATTTTTAAGATTTTGACACGTTCAGCTCAAATGTACAATCATGCGCTAAAAACGCATTTAAAGCAATAAAAAGGTGATTATGGCTGTCAAACCTAAACCAAACGTTGTGCACTCAAATCTTTTGCTGTATTTAGTTTATTTTGGCATCCGGATGATGATTCTAGCATGAAATTGCTTGGGCACCTGTTAATTTTTAAGATTTTGACACATTCAGCTCAAATGTACACAATTGCTGATTATGGCTGTCAAATCTAAACCAAACGTTGTGCACTCAAATCTTTTGCTGTATTTAGTTTATTTTGGCATCCGGATGATGATTCTAGCATGAAATTGCTTGGGCACCTGTTAATTTTTAAGATTTTGACACATTCAGCTCAAATGTACAATCATGCGCTAAAAACGCATTTAAAGCAATAAAAAGGTGATTATGGCTGTCAAACCTAAACCAAACGTTGTGCACTCAAATCTTTTGCTGTATTTAGTTTATTTTGGCATCCGGATGATGATTCTAGCATGAAATTGCTTGGGCACCTGTTAATTTGTAAGATTTTGACACATTCAGCTCAAATGTACACAATTGCTGATTATGGCTGTCAAATCTAAACCAAACGTTGTGCACTCAAATCTTTTGCTGTATTTAGTTTATTTTGGCATCCGGATGATGATTCTAGCATGAAATTGCTTGGGCACCTGTTAATTTTTAAGATTTTGACACATTCAGCTCAAATGTACAATCATGCGCTAAAAACGCATTTAAAGCAATAAAAAGGTGATTATGGCTGTCAAACCTAAACCAAACGTTGTGCACTCAAATCTTTTGCTGTATTTAGTTTATTTTGGCATCCGGATGATGATTCTAGCATGAAATTGCTTGGGCACCTGTTAATTTTTAAGATTTTGACACATTCAGCTCAAATGTACACAATTGCTGATTATGGCTGTCAAATCTAAACCAAACGTTGTGCACTCAAATCTTTTGCTGTATTTAGTTTATTTTGGCATCCGGATGATGATTCTAGCATGAAATTGCTTGGGCACCTGTTAATTTTTAAGATTTTGACACATTCAGCTCAAATGTACAATCATGCGCTAAAAACGCATTTAAAGCAATAAAAAGGTGATTATGGCTGTCAAACCTAAACCAAACGTTGTGCACTCAAATCTTTTGCTGTATTTAGTTTATTTTGGCATCCGGATGATGATTCTAGCATGAAATTGCTTGGGCACCTGTTAATTTTTAAGATTTTGACACATTCAGCTCAAATGTACACAATTGCTGATTATGGCTGTCAAATCTAAACCAAACGTTGTGCACTCAAATCTTTTGCTGTATTTAGTTTATTTTGGCATCCGGATGATGATTCTAGCATGAAATTGCTTGGGCACCTGTTAATTTTTAAGATTTTGACACGTTCAGCTCAAATGTACAATCATGCGCTAAAAACGCATTTAAAGCAATAAAAAGGTGATTATGGCTGTCAAACCTAAACCAAACGTTGTGCACTCAAATCTTTTGCTGTATTTAGTTTATTTTGGCATCCGGATGATGATTCTAGCATGAAATTGCTTGGGCACCTGTTAATTTTTAAGATTTTGACACATTCAGCTCAAATGTACACAATTGCTGATTATGGCTGTCAAATCTAAACCAAACGTTGTGCACTCAAATCTTTTGCTGTATTTAGTTTATTTTGGCATCCGGATGATGATTCTAGCATGAAATTGCTTGGGCACCTGTTAATTTTTAAGATTTTGACACATTCAGCTCAAATGTACAATCATGCGCTAAAAACGCATTTAAAGCAATAAAAAGGTGATTATGGCTGTCAAACCTAAACCAAACGTTGTGCACTCAAATCTTTTGCTGTATTTAGTTTATTTTGGCATCCGGATGATGATTCTAGCATGAAATTGCTTGGGCACCTGTTAATTTGTAAGATTTTGACACATTCAGCTCAAATGTACACAATTGCTGATTATGGCTGTCAAATCTAAACCAAACGTTGTGCACTCAAATCTTTTGCTGTATTTAGTTTATTTTGGCATCCGGATGATGATTCTAGCATGAAATTGCTTGGGCACCTGTTAATTTTTAAGATTTTGACACATTCAGCTCAAATGTACAATCATGCGCTAAAAACGCATTTAAAGCAATAAAAAGGTGATTATGGCTGTCAAACCTAAACCAAACGTTGTGCACTCAAATCTTTTGCTGTATTTAGTTTATTTTGGCATCCGGATGATGATTCTAGCATGAAATTGCTTGGGCACCTGTTAATTTTTAAGATTTTGACACATTCAGCTCAAATGTACACAATTGCTGATTATGGCTGTCAAATCTAAACCAAACGTTGTGCACTCAAATCTTTTGCTGTATTTAGTTTATTTTGGCATCCGGATGATGATTCTAGCATGAAATTGCTTGGGCACCTGTTAATTTTTAAGATTTTGACACATTCAGCTCAAATGTACAATCATGCGCTAAAAACGCATTTAAAGCAATAAAAAGGTGATTATGGCTGTCAAACCTAAACCAAACGTTGTGCACTCAAATCTTTTGCTGTATTTAGTTTATTTTGGCATCCGGATGATGATTCTAGCATGAAATTGCTTGGGCACCTGTTAATTTTTAAGATTTTGACACATTCAGCTCAAATGTACACAATTGCTGATTATGGCTGTCAAATCTAAACCAAACGTTGTGCACTCAAATCTTTTGCTGTATTTAGTTTATTTTGGCATCCGGATGATGATTCTAGCATGAAATTGCTTGGGCACCTGTTAATTTTTAAGATTTTGACACATTCAGCTCAAATGTACAAACATGCGCTAAAAACGCATTTAAAGCAATAAAAAGGTGATTATGGCTGTCAAACCTAAACCAAACGTTGTGCACTCAAATCTTTTGCTGTATTTAGTTTATTTTGGCATCCGGATGATGATTCTAGCATGAAATTGCTTGGGCACCTGTTAATTTTTAAGATTTTGACACATTCAGCTCAAATGTACACAATTGCTGATTATGGCTGTCAAATCTAAACCAAACGTTGTGCACTCAAATCTTTTGCTGTATTTAGTTTATTTTGGCATCCGGATGATGATTCTAGCATGAAATTGCTTGGGCACCTGTTAATTTTTAAGATTTTGACACATTCAGCTCAAATGTACAATCATGCGCTAAAAACGCATTTAAAGCAATAAAAAGGTGATTATGGCTGTCAAACCTAAACCAAACGTTGTGCACTCAAATCTTTTGCTGTATTTAGTTTATTTTGGCATCCGGATGATGATTCTAGCATGAAATTGTTTGGGCACCTGTTAATTTTTAAGATTTTGACACATTCAGCTCAAATGTACACAATTGCTGATTATGGCTGTCAAATCTAAACCAAACGTTGTGCACTCAAATCTTTTGCTGTATTTAGTTTATTTTGGCATCCGGATGATGATTCTAGCATGAAATTGCTTGGGCACCTGTTAATTTTTAAGATTTTGACACATTGAGCTCAAATGTACAATCATGCGCTAAAAACGCATTTAAAGCAATAAAAAGGTGATTATGGCTGTCAAACCTAAACCAAACGTTGTGCACTCAAATCTTTTGCTGTATTTAGTTTATTTTGGCATCCGGATGATGATTCTAGCATGAAATTGCTTGGGCACCTGTTAATTTTTAAGATTTTGACACATTCAGCTCAAATGTACACAATTGCTGATTATGGCTGTCAAATCTAAACCAAACGTTGTGCACTCAAATCTTTTGCTGTATTTAGTTTATTTTGGCATCCGGATGATGATTCTAGCATGAAATTGCTTGGGCACCTGTTAATTTTTAAGATTTTGACACATTCAGTGTTGTAGTACAGTAATTTGACAATAGGTGGTGCTGTTACTCCATGCTGTCTGTGAATGACGTAACCTTGTCTGCATTTCTTGTTCCGTTGTTAGTTGCTGCACACTGCAATAAACAGAGCTTGACGCTGCACGTTCAATAGGTTATGGGCCCAGATCGCCGCTAGAAAGGCTATTTACACGGAATTTGTGTGAGATAAACAGTATTGTGGTATATCACAATGGATGAGAAACTGTTTATTGACAAGCTGAGCGGACCGGAGAATTGGGCGACGTGGAAGTTTCAGATGGAACACTTGCTGAAAGCTAAAGGACTTTGGGGCATGCTAACAGAAACGGACGTGCTAGCTGCAGATGCTAATGCACACACACAGGCTGAATTCACAAAACGAAGAGAAAAAGCCTTCTCCATGATAGTGCTGAATGTGAGTACAACTCAGTTGTATTTAATAACAAGTTGCCAGACTCCCAAAGAGGCGTGGACAACGCTGAAAGGCCAATTTGAGAGAGATACCTTGGCGAATAAACTGTTTTTGAAGAAAACATATTTCCGATGTGAAATGAAGGAAGGAGATCGTTTGACTGAGCATTTAAAACGAATGAAGGAGCTAACTGATCAGCTATCAGCAATAGGAGCTGTAATTGAAGAAGAAGATCAAATTGTAACATTGTTGGGAAGTTTGCCACCAAGTTATGCTACAATTGTCACAGCATTAGAAACAAAGATTGAGAATCTGACACTGCAGTTTGTTCAGCAAGCATTAATAAATGAGGAGCAAAAGCGAGTAAATGCTAATGCTCACCACATTGGTGCTACGTCAGATAGTGCATCTGCCATGTCTTCACAATTCCATGCAACTGTTCAGGATAACTCCAGGACAGTGGGAGCGGAAAAAACAAGCTCTTGGAGGTGCTACAAATGCGGAAAAGAAGGTCATATCAAGCGTGACTGTCCAAGCTGGAAACAAAAAGCTAAAAAGAAAACTCACAAAGCTAAAAGCATGATGTGTGAAGATGAAGAAGGTGTGTCTGATGGTGCCTTTGTCGTGAAAGAAATTCAGTCAACTGACAAATCACAAGACGAATGGTTAATTGATTCGGGGGCATCGAAGCACATGACATGTGACAAGAAAATTCTTCAAGAATACCAGCAGTTCTCAAAAGCTCAATCTGTGAAACTAGGTGATGGAAGGGTGGTTGACGCCCTTGGAATAGGAAACGTCAACATGAAAATGACTTTCAAAATAAGTGATTCAAAAACCATTACGATGTATGAAGTTCTGTATGTTCCGAAGCTATCTGGGAATCTATTCTCAGTGGGAGCAGCTACCAAAAAGGGAAATACAGTAAAGTTCAACAAGTCTCACTGCTACATTCGTGGAAAAAACGGAACTCTCCTAGGAATGGGAACTCAAAGAGCTGATGGACTTTATCAGCTGGATGTTGAAGGAAATGTACCTGTCTGCCACAGTGCTTCACTAGCAAGTACTATATGGCATCAGCGTCTGGGACACACCACCAAGTTGAAAGAACTAAAGGATCTGGTGAAAGGAGCGGACTTCTCTGCAGAAACAGAGGTTCCTTTCTGTAAAGGGTGTGTGGAAGGAAAACTATCCAGACGGCCATACAAGTCAATTGGAGGAATACGGTCCAAACGCAGAATGCAGCTTGTTCACAGTGACGTCTGTGGTCCCATGCAGACTGAATCTATTGGTGGAGCAAAATATTTTGTGACATTCATAGATGATTACTCTAGATGCTGCAAGGTGTACTTCATGAAACAGAAGAATGAAGTGCTGAACAAATTTAAAGAATTTGAGAGAACATTCTCAAATGAGTGTGGACAAAGTATCGCAAAGCTGAGAACAGACAATGGTGGTGAGTACACATCAAATGATTTTCAAGAATATTTGAAAACTCAAGGCATTCACCATGAAATGACTGTTCCTCACTCACCACAACAAAATGGTGTTGCGGAAAGAAAAAATAGGACATTGATTGAAGCAGCTAGAAGCATGCTATCACATGCAAAGTTGCCAAACATGTACTGGGCAGAGGCTGTAGCTACTGCAGCTTACATTCAAAACAGGCTGCCCACATCTGTCCTGAAGAAAGAAACACCCTACGAGAGATGGTATGAGAAAAAACCTGACATTAGTCACATGAAAGTGTTTGGCTGTATTGCTTATGCACATATCCCTGATGAAGATAGACGCAAACTGGACAAAAAGGCTGTGAAGTTTCGTTTTCTGGGTTATGCAAACAATGCGAAGGGCTATCGAATGTTTGATGAAGAAAAGAAGAGGATTCTAATTCGTCGTGATGTTGTCTTCAACGAATTGAACTTTGATTGGAACCAAGAGGTGGAGGTGCCTTGCTCAGAGACTGAGATTGACATGGAGAGAGATGACAGTGGAATGCAAGAAGAGATCATTGTTGATGGAACTGTTAGAAGAAGTGACAGGGTTAAAAAGGCTCCCAAGAGGTATGGATATGATGAGTTCGCTGAAACAGTTATTGTTGATCATCATGCCAGTATTTGCCGTGTGACAGAGCCAGTCACAATGAAAGAAGCAATGATGAGTCCCAATGCCAAGCAATGGCAGGAGGCAGCTGATTTGGAATTTGAATCACTGTTGGAAAATGAGACTTGGGACTTAGTGGAGCTACCAAAGGAAAGAAAAGCAGTAGGATCAAGGTGGGTCTTCAAAGTCAAGTATCATAGCGATGGAAGATTGGAGAGATACAAGTGTAGACTTGTCGCAAAAGGCTACTCACAGTTGTATGGTACTGACTATTATGAGACTTTTTCACCAGTGGTACGATTCACTTCTATTCGTACACTACTGTCATTTGCCATTCAAAACAACTTGCATGTACACCAGATGGATGTTGTAACTGCATTCCTAAATGGACACCTGGAAGAAGAAATCTATATGGAGCAACCAGAGGGATACAACAAACCTGGGCAGGAACACCTGGTATGCAAGTTGAAGAAATCAATTTATGGACTGAAGCAGTCTCCTCGTTGCTGGAGTAAAGCGTTCACTCAGTTCATGAAGGAAATTGGATTCAAACAGAGCACATCCGACTCTTGTGTGTTTGTGAGAAGAACACAAGAACTTGAGATACTTGCTGTTTATGTGGATGATCTCATTCTGATAACACAGTCAAATGAGAACATGAATCTGCTGAAAATGACCCTCAGTGAGCGCTACAAGATGAAAGATATGGGTGAGCTGTCTTATATTCTAGGCATCTCTGTGACCCAAGACAAAGAGAAGAACTGTATCTTTCTTGATCAGAAGCATTACATTGAAGCCATACTCAACAAATATGGAATGGATAATGCAAATCCTGTAGCAACTCCTGCTGATACCAATGTTAAATTGAGGAAAAGTGATGGCGTCAGTAAGCCGGTGCATCAACAGACCTATCAGTCAATGGTAGGAAGTCTACTGTATGCTGCAATGGCCACACGACCAGACATAGCTCAAGCAGTTAGTACTGTGTCCAAGTTCAACGCAAATCCAGATATGTCACATCTGACTGCTGTGAAGAGGATATTCCGATACTTGAAGGGGACGGCAAATCTTTCTCTCAAGTATGAGCAGTCATGCACAGATGCTTTGGTCGGCTTCTCGGATGCTGACTGGGCTGGAGATCAGGATGATCGTCGATCAACAACTGGAAACATCTTTCTACTAAGTGGAGGAGCTGTCAGCTGGCTTAGCAAGAAACAAGCAACAGTTGCACTCTCAACAGCTGAAGCCGAATATGTCGCACTTAGTCAAGCTGCTCAAGAAGGTATCTGGTTGAGACGATTGCTGAGTGATCTTGGAATGAAGGCGATGTCTACAATAATCTTGGAGGACAACCAAGGAGCAATTGCAATTGCAAAGAATCCAGTGGAACACTCAAGAACTAAACACATTGACATTCGCTACCACTACATCCGTGAATGTGTCCAAAATGGGCAAATTGAGCTGAAGTATTGTCCAACAAAGGACATGAAAGCGGATATATTGACCAAGCCACTTACTAAGCAAAGGTTTGAAAAGTTTAGGAGTGAAATAGGATTATTTCAAATTTAAAGATTTGTGTTAGTTTTTTTTTGACAGGTGAACTGGTTAAAATAGGCATTGGAATATGTGAAAAAGAGTTCCAGAAGTGGATTGTGAATGTGAAATGTGCGTAGAGATTTAGTTTCTTGATTTATATTTCTTTCAAAAGCGAGCACAGCACTAATTTTATTTAAAAGGTTTAGAAAGATGCTATTGTAAAATTAAGTGGGAGTGTTGTAGTACAGTAATTTGACAATAGGTGGTGCTGTTACTCCATGCTGTCTGTGAATGACGTAACCTTGTCTGCATTTCTTGTTCCGTTGTTAGTTGCTGCACACTGCAATAAACAGAGCTTGACGCTGCACGTTCAATATTCAGCTCAAATGTACACAATTGCTGATTATGGCTGTCAAATCTAAACCAAACGTTGTGCACTCAAATCTTTTGCTGTATTTAGTTTATTTTGGCATCCGGATGATGATTCTAGCATGAAATTGCTTGGGCACCTGTTAATTTTTAAGATTTTGACACATTCAGCTCAAATGTACAATCATGCGCTAAAAACGCATTTAAAGCAATAAAAAGGTGATTATGGCTGTCAAACCTAAACCAAACGTTGTGCACTCAAATCTTTTGCTGTATTTAGTTTATTTTGGCATCCGGATGATGATTCTAGCATGAAATTGCTTGGGCACCTGTTAATTTTTAAGATTTTGACACATTCAGCTCAAATGTACACAATTGCTGATTATGGCTGTCAAATCTAAACCAAACGTTGTGCACTCAAATCTTTTGCTGTATTTAGTTTATTTTGGCATCCGGATGATGATTCTAGCATGAAATTGCTTGGGCACCTGTTAATTTTTAAGATTTTGACACATTCAGCTCAAATGTACAATCATGCGCTAAAAACGCATTTAAAGCAATAAAAAGGTGATTATGGCTGTCAAACCTAAACCAAACGTTGTGCACTCAAATCTTTTGCTGTATTTAGTTTATTTTGGCATCCGGATGATGATTCTAGCATGAAATTGCTTGGGCACCTGTTAATTTTTAAGATTTTGACACATTCAGCTCAAATGTACACAATTGCTGATTATGGCTGTCAAATCTAAACCAAACGTTGTGCACTCAAATCTTTTGCTGTATTTAGTTTATTTTGGCATCCGGATGATGATTCTAGCATGAAATTGCTTGGGCACCTGTTAATTTTTAAGATTTTGACACATTCAGCTCAAATGTACAATCATGCGCTAAAAACGCATTTAAAGCAATAAAAAGGTGATTATGGCTGTCAAACCTAAACCAAACGTTGTGCACTCAAATCTTTTGCTGTATTTAGTTTATTTTGGCATCCGGATGATGATTCTAGCATGAAATTGCTTGGGCACCTGTTAATTTTTAAGATTTTGACACATTCAGCTCAAATGTACAATCATGCGCTAAAAACGCATTTAAAGCAATAAAAAGGTGATTATGGCTGTCAAACCTAAACCAAACGTTGTGCACTCAAATCTTTTGCTGTATTTAGTTTATTTTGGCATCCGGATGATGATTCTAGCATGAAATTGCTTGGGCACCTGTTAATTTTTAAGATTTTGACACATTCAGCTCAAATGTACACAATTGCTGATTATGGCTGTCAAATCTAAACCAAACGTTGTGCACTCAAATCTTTTGCTGTATTTAGTTTATTTTGGCATCCGGATGATGATTCTAGCATGAAATTGCTTGGGCACCTGTTAATTTTTAAGATTTTGACACATTCAGCTCAAATGTACAATCATGCGCTAAAAACGCATTTAAAGCAATAAAAAGGTGATTATGGCTGTCAAACCTAAACCAAACGTTGTGCACTCAAATCTTTTGCTGTATTTAGTTTATTTTGGCATCCGGATGATGATTCTAGCATGAAATTGCTTGGGCACCTGTTAATTTTTAAGATTTTGACACATTCAGCTCAAATGTACAATCATGCGCTAAAAACGCATTTAAAGCAATAAAAAGGTGATTATGGCTGTCAAACCTAAACCAAACGTTGTGCACTCAAATCTTTTGTGTATTTAGTTTATTTTGGCATCCGGATGATGATTCTAGCATGAAATTGCTTGGGCACCTGTTAATTTTTAAGATTTTGACACATTCAGCTCAAATGTACAATCATGCGCTAAAAACGCATTTAAAGCAATAAAAAGGTGATTATGGCTGTCAAACCTAAACCAAACGTTGTGCACTCAAATCTTTTGCTGTATTTAGTTTATTTTGGCATCCGGATGATGATTCTAGCATGAAATTGCTTGGGCACCTGTTAATTTTTAAGATTTTGACACATTCAGCTCAAATGTACACAATTGCTGATTATGGCTGTCAAATCTAAACCAAACGTTGTGCACTCAAATCTTTTGCTGTATTTAGTTTATTTTGGCATCCGGATGATGATTCTAGCATGAAATTGCTTGGGCACCTGTTAATTTTTAAGATTTTGACACATTCAGCTCAAATGTACAATCATGCGCTAAAAACGCATTTAAAGCAATAAAAAGGTGATTATGGCTGTCAAACCTAAACCAAACGTTGTGCACTCAAATCTTTTGCTGTATTTAGTTTATTTTGGCATCCGGATGATGATTCTAGCATGAAATTGCTTGGGCACCTGTTAATTTTTAAGATTTTGACACATTCAGCTCAAATGTACACAATTGCTGATTATGGCTGTCAAATCTAAACCAAACGTTGTGCAATCAAATCTTTCGCTGTATTTAGTTTATTTTGGCATCCGGATGATGATTCTAGCATGAAATTGCTTGGGCACCTGTTAATTTGTAAGATTTTGACACATTCAGCTCAAATGTACACAATTGCTGATTATGGCTGTCAAATCTAAACCAAACGTTGTGCACTCAAATCTTTTGCTGTATTTAGTTTATTTTGGCATCCGGATGATGATTCTAGCATGAAATTGCTTGGGCACCTGTTAATTTCTAAGATTTTGACACATTCAGCTCAAATGTACAATCATGCGCTAAAAACGCATTTAAAGCAATAAAAAGGTGATTATGGCTGTCAAACCTAAACCAAACGTTGTGCACTCAAATCTTTTGCTGTATTTAGTTTATTTTGGCATCCGGATGATGATTCTAGCATGAAATTGCTTGGGCACCTGTTAATTTTTAAGATTTTGACACATTCAGCTCAAATGTACACAATTGCTGATTATGGCTGTCAAATCTAAACCAAACGTTGTGCACTCAAATCTTTTGCTGTATTTAGTTTATTTTGGCATCCGGATGATGATTCTAGCATGAAATTGCTTGGGCACCTGTTAATTTTTAAGATTTTGACACATTCAGCTCAAATGTACAATCATGCGCTAAAAACGCATTTAAAGCAATAAAAAGGTGATTATGGCTGTCAAACCTAAACCAAACGTTGTGCACTCAAATCTTTTGCTGTATTTAGTTTATTTTGGCATCCGGATGATGATTCTAGCATGAAATTGCTTGGGCACCTGTTAATTTGTAAGATTTTGACACATTCAGCTCAAATGTACACAATTGCTGATTATGGCTGTCAAATCTAAACCAAACGTTGTGCACTCAAATCTTTTGCTGTATTTAGTTTATTTTGGCATCCGGATGATGATTCTAGCATGAAATTGCTTGGGCACCTGTTAATTTTTAAGATTTTGACACATTCAGCTCAAATGTACAATCATGCGCTAAAAACGCATTTAAAGCAATAAAAAGGTGATTATGGCTGTCAAACCTAAACCAAACGTTGTGCACTCAAATCTTTTGCTGTATTTAGTTTATTTTGGCATCCGGATGATGATTCTAGCATGAAATTGCTTGGGCACCTGTTAATTTTTAAGATTTTGACACATTCAGCTCAAATGTACACAATTGCTGATTATGGCTGTCAAATCTAAACCAAACGTTGTGCACTCAAATCTTTTGCTGTATTTAGTTTATTTTGGCATCCGGATGATGATTCTAGCATGAAATTGCTTGGGCACCTGTTAATTTTTAAGATTTTGACACATTCAGCTCAAATGTACAATCATGCGCTAAAAACGCATTTAAAGCAATAAAAAGGTGATTATGGCTGTCAAACCTAAACCAAACGTTGTGCACTCAAATCTTTTGCTGTATTTAGTTTATTTTGGCATCCGGATGATGATTCTAGCATGAAATTGCTTGGGCACCTGTTAATTTTTAAGATTTTGACACATTCAGCTCAAATGTACACAATTGCTGATTATGGCTGTCAAATCTAAACCAAACGTTGTGCACTCAAATCTTTTGCTGTATTTAGTTTATTTTGGCATCCGGATGATGATTCTAGCATGAAATTGCTTGGGCACCTGTTAATTTTTAAGATTTTGACACATTCAGCTCAAATGTACAAACATGCGCTAAAAACGCATTTAAAGCAATAAAAAGGTGATTATGGCTGTCAAACCTAAACCAAACGTTGTGCACTCAAATCTTTTGCTGTATTTAGTTTATTTTGGCATCCGGATGATGATTCTAGCATGAAATTGCTTGGGCACCTGTTAATTTTTAAGATTTTGACACATTCAGCTCAAATGTACACAATTGCTGATTATGGCTGTCAAATCTAAACCAAACGTTGTGCACTCAAATCTTTTGCTGTATTTAGTTTATTTTGGCATCCGGATGATGATTCTAGCATGAAATTGCTTTGGCACCTGTTGACACGAAGCGAGGAGGTAGGACTCAGACGCAGAGTGACAGTTGGCCAACAAGGCTGCAGCTTTAATCAATTCGAACCAAAAACACCTCTCAAGGAGGGAAAAAAGGCAGAACAAAAAGAGCTCCAAACTGGAGAATAAACAAGGGCACTCAAAAACAGGGACAACTAAAGGCGCTCCGCTAGGGAGGAAAACAAGGGGCAAACTAAGGGCGCAAGACAAGGCAAGGCAAGGCAAGGCAAGGCAAGGCAAGGCAAGACATCGAACAAGGACTGTGAAACAAGGACTGTGAGGACGCTTCCATGCACTGAGATGTGTGTGACACTTCGGCAACGGAGGGGAGAATGCAGGTGGCTTTTATTGTGGCTTGATTGGTGGCAGGTGGTGGTAATCATGGGCGGGGACCGGTAATTAGCAAGCAGCAGGAAGGGTAAGTGACCTGAGGTGAGAGGGGAATCATTATTTCACAACAAAACAGGAAACATGAACACAAAAATAAAAGCATGGGCCGTCACGCCGGTGGCGGCGTGACAGTACCCCCCCCTCAAGGGCCGGCTCCTGACGGCCCTTCAACATCAAAAAGTCCCAAAAACAAGGGCGGGCGGAAGGGGGCACGGAGGTGGGAACACGGCCCACCCATCCGTCCCAGACAAAAGGCAGTTCAGGAGGGCGTCCTCGACGCCCGACAAGAGAGTCCCAGCGGGGCCAGTCAGGAGGACGTCCTCGACGCCCGACGAGGAGCAGAGGTGGCGGCGGGGTGTTCGCCGCCAGATGAGGAGCAGGAGGCGGCCGCTGGCCGGGCGCCGCCGGAACTGGTGCAGGCGATGGCGGCCGCTGGCCGGGCGCCGCCGGAACTGGTGCAGGCGATGGCGGCCGCTGGCCGGGCGCCGCCGGAACTGGTGCAGGCGATGGCGGCCGCTGGCCGGGCGCCGCCGGAACTGGTGCAGGCGATGGCGGCCGCTGGCCGGGCGCCGCCGGAACTGGTGTAGGCGATGGCGGCCGCTGGCCGGGCGCCGCCGGAACTGGTACAAGAGAAGGCGGCCGCTGGCCGGGCGCCGCCCGTCGAGGAACCGGAGGTGGCGGCCGCAATCCATGCTCCGCCGGACGAGAAACAGGCGGTGGCGGCCGCAATCCATGCGCCGCCGGACGAGAAACAGGCGGTGGCGGCCGCAATCCATGCGCCGCCGGACGAGAAACAGGCGGTGGCGGCCGCAATCCATGCGCCGCCGGACGAGGAACAGGAGGTGGCGGCCGCAATCCATGCGGCGCCTGACGAGGAACAGGAGGTGGCGGCCGCAATCCATGCGGCGCCTGACGAGGAACAGGAGGTGGCGGCCGCAATCCATGCGGCGCCTGACGAGGAACAGGAGGTGGCGGCCGCAATCCATGCGCCGCCTGACGAGGAACAGGAGGTGGCGACCGCAATCCATGCGCCGCCTGACGAGGAACAGGAGGTGGCGACCGCAATCCATGCGCCGCCTGACGAGGAACAGGAGGTGGCGACCGCAATCCATGCGCCGCCTGACGAGGAACAGGAGGTGGCGACCGCAATCCATGCGCCGCCTGACGAGGAACAGGAAGTGGCGGCCGCAATCCATCCGCCGCCTGACGAGGAACAGGAAGTAGCGGCCCAGGCGAAGCGGCCAGGGACTGCGGCGGCAGCGGCCCAGGCGAAGCGGCCAGGGGCTGCGGCGGCAGCGGCCCAGGCGAAGCGGCCAGGGGCTGCGGCGGCAGCGGCACAGGCGAAGCGGCCAGGGGCTGCGGCGGCAGCGGCACAGGCGAAGCGGCCAGGGGCTGCGGCGGCAGCGGCACAGGCGAAGCGGCCAGGGGCTGCGGCGGCAGCGGCACAGGCGAAGCGGCCAGGGGCTGCGGCGGCAGCGGCACAGGCGAAGCGGCCAGGGGCTGCGGCGGCAGCGGCACAGGCGAAGCGGCCAGGGGCTGCGGCGGCAGCGGCACAGGCGAAGCGGCCAGGGGCTGCGGCGGCAGTAGACAAGGTTCCGGAGCGAGAGGCTGTAGCAAACGAGGTTCAGGGGCGAGAGGCTGCAGCAGACGAGGTTCAGGGGCGAGAGGCTGCAGCAGACGAGGTTCAGGAGCGAGAAGCTGCAACAGACGAGGTTCAGGGGCGAGAGGCTCCAGCATACGAGGTTCGGGGTTCTGAGGCCAGTCCGACCCTTCACCCCAGTCGCCACGGTCCAAAGCCATCAACTCTTTTATCTCTGCAATGACTCGGGCGATGTCTTCAAGCCTCTGCCAGGTCTCCAATTTGGACACTCCCGCTGGGTCCATGCTGGCCGAAGTGTACTGACACGAAGCGAGGAGGTAGGACTCAGACGCAGAGTGACAGTTGGCCAACAAGGCTGCAGCTTTAATCAATTCGAACCAAAAACACCTCTCAAGGAGGGAAAAAAGGCAGAACAAAAAGAGCTCCAAACTGGAGAATAAACAAGGGCACTCAAAAACAGGGACAACTAAAGGCGCTCCGCTAGGGAGGAAAACAAGGGGCAAACTAAGGGCGCAAGACAAGGCAAGGCAAGGCAAGGCAAGGCAAGGCAAGGCAAGACATCGAACAAGGACTGTGAAACAAGGACTGTGAGGACGCTTCCATGCACTGAGATGTGTGTGACACTTCGGCAACGGAGGGGAGAATGCAGGTGGCTTTTATTGTGGCTTGATTGGTGGCAGGTGGTGGTAATCATGGGCGGGGACCGGTAATTAGCAAGCAGCAGGAAGGGTAAGTGACCTGAGGTGAGAGGGGAATCATTATTTCACAACAAAACAGGAAACATGAACACAAAAATAAAAGCATGGGCCGTCACGCCGGTGGCGGCGTGACACCTGTTAATTTTTAAGATTTTGACACATTCAGCTCAAATGTACAATCATGCGCTAAAAACGCATTTAAAGCAATAAAAAGGTGATTATGGCTGTCAAACCTAAACCAAACGTTGTGCACTCAAATCTTTTGCTGTATTTAGTTTATTTTGGCATCCGGATGATGATTCTAGCATGAAATTGCTTGGGCACCTGTTAATTTTTAAGATTTTGACACATTCAGCTCAAATGTACACAATTGCTGATTATGGCTGTCAAATCTAAACCAAACGTTGTGCACTCAAATCTTTTGCTGTATTTAGTTTATTTTGGCATCCGGATGATGATTCTAGCATGAAATTGCTTGGGCACCTGTTAATTTTTAAGATTTTGACACATTCAGCTCAAATGTACAATCATGCGCTAAAAACGCATTTAAAGCAATAAAAAGGTGATTATGGCTGTCAAACCTAAACCAAACGTTGTGCACTCAAATCTTTTGCTGTATTTAGTTTATTTTGGCATCCGGATGATGATTCTAGCATGAAATTGCTTGGGCACCTGTTAATTTTTAAGATTTTGACACATTCAGCTCAAATGTACAATCATGCGCTAAAAACGCATTTAAAGCAATAAAAAGGTGATTATGGCTGTCAAACCTAAACCAAACGTTGTGCACTCAAATCTTTTGCTGTATTTAGTTTATTTTGGCATCCGGATGATGATTCTAGCATGAAATTGCTTGGGCACCTGTTAATTTTTAAGATTTTGACACATTCAGCTCAAATGTACACAATTGCTGATTATGGCTGTCAAATCTAAACCAAACGTTGTGCACTCAAATCTTTTGCTGTATTTAGTTTATTTTGGCATCCGGATGATGATTCTAGCATGAAATTGCTTGGGCACCTGTTAATTTTTAAGATTTTGACACATTCAGCTCAAATGTACAATCATGCGCTAAAAACGCATTTAAAGCAATAAAAAGGTGATTATGGCTGTCAAACCTAAACCAAACGTTGTGCACTCAAATCTTTTGCTGTATTTAGTTTATTTTGGCATCCGGATGATGATTCTAGCATGAAATTGCTTGGGCACCTGTTAATGTTTAAGATTTTGACACATTCAGCTCAAATGTACAATCATGCGCTAAAAACGCATTTAAAGCAATAAAAAGGTGATTATGGCTGTCAAACCTAAACCAAACGTTGTGCACTCAAATCTTTTGCTGTATTTAGTTTATTTTGGCATCCGGATGATGATTCTAGCATGAAATTGCTTGGGCACCTGTTAATTTTTAAGATTTTGACACATTCAGCTCAAATGTACAATCATGCGCTAAAAACGCATTTAAAGCAATAAAAAGGTGATTATGGCTGTCAAACCTAAACCAAACGTTGTGCACTCAAATCTTTTGCTGTATTTAGTTTATTTTGGCATCCGGATGATGATTCTAGCATGAAATTGCTTGGGCACCTGTTAATTTTTAAGATTTTGACACATTCAGCTCAAATGTACAATCATGCGCTAAAAACGCATTTAAAGCAATAAAAAGGTGATTATGGCTGTCAAACCTAAACCAAACGTTGTGCACTCAAATCTTTTGCTGTATTTAGTTTATTTTGGCATCCGGATGATGATTCTAGCATGAAATTGCTTGGGCACCTGTTAATTTTTAAGATTTTGACACATTCAGCTCAAATGTACACAATTGCTGATTATGGCTGTCAAATCTAAACCAAACGTTGTGCAATCAAATCTTTCGCTGTATTTAGTTTATTTTGGCATCCGGATGATGATTCTAGCATGAAATTGCTTGGGCACCTGTTAATTTGTAAGATTTTGACACATTCAGCTCAAATGTACACAATTGCTGATTATGGCTGTCAAATCTAAACCAAACGTTGTGCACTCAAATCTTTTGCTGTATTTAGTTTATTTTGGCATCCGGATGATGATTCTAGCATGAAATTGCTTGGGCACCTGTTAATTTTTAAGATTTTGACACATTCAGCTCAAATGTACAATCATGCGCTAAAAACGCATTTAAAGCAATAAAAAGGTGATTATGGCTGTCAAACCTAAACCAAACGTTGTGCACTCAAATCTTTTGCTGTATTTAGTTTATTTTGGCATCCGGATGATGATTCTAGCATGAAATTGCTTGGGCACCTGTTAATTTTTAAGATTTTGACACATTCAGCTCAAATGTACACAATTGCTGATTATGGCTGTCAAATCTAAACCAAACGTTGTGCACTCAAATCTTTTGCTGTATTTAGTTTATTTTGGCATCCGGATGATGATTCTAGCATGAAATTGCTTGGGCACCTGTTAATTTTTAAGATTTTGACACATTCAGCTCAAATGTACAATCATGCGCTAAAAACGCATTTAAAGCAATAAAAAGGTGATTATGGCTGTCAAACCTAAACCAAACGTTGTGCACTCAAATCTTTTGCTGTATTTAGTTTATTTTGGCATCCGGATGATGATTCTAGCATGAAATTGCTTGGGCACCTGTTAATTTTTAAGATTTTGACACATTCAGCTCAAATGTACACAATTGCTGATTATGGCTGTCAAATCTAAACCAAACGTTGTGCACTCAAATCTTTTGCTGTATTTAGTTTATTTTGGCATCCGGATGATGATTCTAGCATGAAATTGCTTGGGCACCTGTTAATTTTTAAGATTTTGACACATTCAGCTCAAATGTACAAACATGCGCTAAAAACGCATTTAAAGCAATAAAAAGGTGATTATGGCTGTCAAACCTAAACCAAACGTTGTGCAGTCAAATCTTTTGCTGTATTTAGTTTATTTTGGCATCCGGATGATGATTCTAGCATGAAATTGCTTGGGCACCTGTTAATTTTTAAGATTTTGACACATTCAGCTCAAATGTACAATCATGCGCTAAAAACGCATTTAAAGCAATAAAAAGGTGATTATGGCTGTCAAACCTAAACCAAACGTTGTGCACTCAAATCTTTTGTGTATTTAGTTTATTTTGGCATCCGGATGATGATTCTAGCATGAAATTGCTTGGGCACCTGTTAATGTTTAAGATTTTGACACATTCAGCTCAAATGTACAATCATGCGCTAAAAACGCATTTAAAGCAATAAAAAGGTGATTATGGCTGTCAAACCTAAACCAAACGTTGTGCACTCAAATCTTTTGCTGTATTTAGTTTATTTTGGCATCCGGATGATGATTCTAGCATGAAATTGCTTGGGCACCTGTTAATTTTTAAGATTTTGACACATTCAGCTCAAATGTACACAATTGCTGATTATGGCTGTCAAATCTAAACCAAACGTTGTGCACTCAAATCTTTTGCTGTATTTAGTTTATTTTGGCATCCGGATGATGATTCTAGCATGAAATTGCTTGGGCACCTGTTAATTTTTAAGATTTTGACACATTCAGCTCAAATGTACAATCATGCGCTAAAAACGCATTTAAAGCAATAAAAAGGTGATTATGGCTGTCAAACCTAAACCAAACGTTGTGCACTCAAATCTTTTGCTGTATTTAGTTTATTTTGGCATCCGGATGATGATTCTAGCATGAAATTGCTTGGGCACCTGTTAATTTTTAAGATTTTGACACATTCAGCTCAAATGTACACAATTGCTGATTATGGCTGTCAAATCTAAACCAAACGTTGTGCAATCAAATCTTTCGCTGTATTTAGTTTATTTTGGCATCCGGATGATGATTCTAGCATGAAATTGCTTGGGCACCTGTTAATTTGTAAGATTTTGACACATTCAGCTCAAATGTACACAATTGCTGATTATGGCTGTCAAATCTAAACCAAACGTTGTGCACTCAAATCTTTTGCTGTATTTAGTTTATTTTGGCATCCGGATGATGATTCTAGCATGAAATTGCTTGGGCACCTGTTAATTTCTAAGATTTTGACACATTCAGCTCAAATGTACAATCATGCGCTAAAAACGCATTTAAAGCAATAAAAAGGTGATTATGGCTGTCAAACCTAAACCAAACGTTGTGCACTCAAATCTTTTGCTGTATTTAGTTTATTTTGGCATCCGGATGATGATTCTAGCATGAAATTGCTTGGGCACCTGTTAATTTTTAAGATTTTGACACATTCAGCTCAAATGTACACAATTGCTGATTATGGCTGTCAAATCTAAACCAAACGTTGTGCACTCAAATCTTTTGCTGTATTTAGTTTATTTTGGCATCCGGATGATGATTCTAGCATGAAATTGCTTGGGCACCTGTTAATTTTTAAGATTTTGACACATTCAGCTCAAATGTACAATCATGCGCTAAAAACGCATTTAAAGCAATAAAAAGGTGATTATGGCTGTCAAACCTAAACCAAACGTTGTGCACTCAAATCTTTTGCTGTATTTAGTTTATTTTGGCATCCGGATGATGATTCTAGCATGAAATTGCTTGGGCACCTGTTAATTTTTAAGATTTTGACACATTCAGCTCAAATGTACACAATTGCTGATTATGGCTGTCAAATCTAAACCAAACGTTGTGCACTCAAATCTTTTGCTGTATTTAGTTTATTTTGGCATCCGGATGATGATTCTAGCATGAAATTGCTTGGGCACCTGTTAATTTTTAAGATTTTGACACATTCAGCTCAAATGTACAATCATGCGCTAAAAACGCATTTAAAGCAATAAAAAGGTGATTATGGCTGTCAAACCTAAACCAAACGTTGTGCACTCAAATCTTTTGCTGTATTTAGTTTATTTTGGCATCCGGATGATGATTCTAGCATGAAATTGCTTGGGCACCTGTTAATTTTTAAGATTTTGACACATTCAGCTCAAATGTACAATCATGCGCTAAAAACGCATTTAAAGCAATAAAAAGGTGATTATGGCTGTCAAACCTAAACCAAACGTTGTGCACTCAAATCTTTTGCTGTATTTAGTTTATTTTGGCATCCGGATGATGATTCTAGCATGAAATTGCTTGGGCACCTGTTAATTTTTAAGATTTTGACACATTCAGCTCAAATGTACACAATTGCTGATTATGGCTGTCAAATCTAAACCAAACGTTGTGCACTCAAATCTTTTGCTGTATTTAGTTTATTTTGGCATCCGGATGATGATTCTAGCATGAAATTGCTTGGGCACCTGTTAATTTTTAAGATTTTGACACATTCAGCTCAAATGTACAATCATGCGCTAAAAACGCATTTAAAGCAATAAAAAGGTGATTATGGCTGTCAAACCTAAACCAAACGTTGTGCACTCAAATCTTTTGCTGTATTTAGTTTATTTTGGCATCCGGATGATGATTCTAGCATGAAATTGCTTGGGCACCTGTTAATGTTTAAGATTTTGACACATTCAGCTCAAATGTACAATCATGCGCTAAAAACGCATTTAAAGCAATAAAAAGGTGATTATGGCTGTCAAACCTAAACCAAACGTTGTGCACTCAAATCTTTTGCTGTATTTAGTTTATTTTGGCATCCGGATGATGATTCTAGCATGAAATTGCTTGGGCACCTGTTAATTTTTAAGATTTTGACACATTCAGCTCAAATGTACAATCATGCGCTAAAAACGCATTTAAAGCAATAAAAAGGTGATTATGGCTGTCAAACCTAAACCAAACGTTGTGCACTCAAATCTTTTGCTGTATTTAGTTTATTTTGGCATCCGGATGATGATTCTAGCATGAAATTGCTTGGGCACCTGTTAATTTTTAAGATTTTGACACATTCAGCTCAAATGTACAATCATGCGCTAAAAACGCATTTAAAGCAATAAAAAGGTGATTATGGCTGTCAAACCTAAACCAAACGTTGTGCACTCAAATCTTTTGCTGTATTTAGTTTATTTTGGCATCCGGATGATGATTCTAGCATGAAATTGCTTGGGCACCTGTTAATTTTTAAGATTTTGACACATTCAGCTCAAATGTACACAATTGCTGATTATGGCTGTCAAATCTAAACCAAACGTTGTGCAATCAAATCTTTCGCTGTATTTAGTTTATTTTGGCATCCGGATGATGATTCTAGCATGAAATTGCTTGGGCACCTGTTAATTTGTAAGATTTTGACACATTCAGCTCAAATGTACACAATTGCTGATTATGGCTGTCAAATCTAAACCAAACGTTGTGCACTCAAATCTTTTGCTGTATTTAGTTTATTTTGGCATCCGGATGATGATTCTAGCATGAAATTGCTTGGGCACCTGTTAATTTTTAAGATTTTGACACATTCAGCTCAAATGTACAATCATGCGCTAAAAACGCATTTAAAGCAATAAAAAGGTGATTATGGCTGTCAAACCTAAACCAAACGTTGTGCACTCAAATCTTTTGCTGCATTTAGTTTATTTTGGCATCCGGATGATGATTCTAGCATGAAATTGCTTGGGCACCTGTTAATTTTTAAGATTTTGACACATTCAGCTCAAATGTACACAATTGCTGATTATGGCTGTCAAATCTAAACCAAACGTTGTGCACTCAAATCTTTTGCTGTATTTAGTTTATTTTGGCATCCGGATGATGATTCTAGCATGAAATTGCTTGGGCACCTGTTAATTTTTAAGATTTTGACACATTCAGCTCAAATGTACAATCATGCGCTAAAAACGCATTTAAAGCAATAAAAAGGTGATTATGGCTGTCAAACCTAAACCAAACGTTGTGCACTCAAATCTTTTGCTGTATTTAGTTTATTTTGGCATCCGGATGATGATTCTAGCATGAAATTGCTTGGGCACCTGTTAATTTTTAAGATTTTGACACATTCAGCTCAAATGTACACAATTGCTGATTATGGCTGTCAAATCTAAACCAAACGTTGTGCACTCAAATCTTTTGCTGTATTTAGTTTATTTTGGCATCCGGATGATGATTCTAGCATGAAATTGCTTGGGCACCTGTTAATTTTTAAGATTTTGACACATTCAGCTCAAATGTACAAACATGCGCTAAAAACGCATTTAAAGCAATAAAAAGGTGATTATGGCTGTCAAACCTAAACCAAACGTTGTGCACTCAAATCTTTTGCTGTATTTAGTTTATTTTGGCATCCGGATGATGATTCTAGCATGAAATTGCTTGGGCACCTGTTAATTTTTAAGATTTTGACACATTCAGCTCAAATGTACAATCATGCGCTAAAAACGCATTTAAAGCAATAAAAAGGTGATTATGGCTGTCAAACCTAAACCAAACGTTGTGCACTCAAATCTTTTGTGTATTTAGTTTATTTTGGCATCCGGATGATGATTCTAGCATGAAATTGCTTGGGCACCTGTTAATTTTTAAGATTTTGACACATTCAGCTCAAATGTACAATCATGCGCTAAAAACGCATTTAAAGCAATAAAAAGGTGATTATGGCTGTCAAACCTAAACCAAACGTTGTGCACTCAAATCTTTTGCTGTATTTAGTTTATTTTGGCATCCGGATGATGATTCTAGCATGAAATTGCTTGGGCACCTGTTAATTTTTAAGATTTTGACACATTCAGCTCAAATGTACACAATTGCTGATTATGGCTGTCAAATCTAAACCAAACGTTGTGCACTCAAATCTTTTGCTGTATTTAGTTTATTTTGGCATCCGGATGATGATTCTAGCATGAAATTGCTTGGGCACCTGTTAATTTTTAAGATTTTGACACATTCAGCTCAAATGTACAATCATGCGCTAAAAACGCATTTAAAGCAATAAAAAGGTGATTATGGCTGTCAAACCTAAACCAAACGTTGTGCACTCAAATCTTTTGCTGTATTTAGTTTATTTTGGCATCCGGATGATGATTCTAGCATGAAATTGCTTGGGCACCTGTTAATTTTTAAGATTTTGACACATTCAGCTCAAATGTACACAATTGCTGATTATGGCTGTCAAATCTAAACCAAACGTTGTGCAATCAAATCTTTCGCTGTATTTAGTTTATTTTGGCATCCGGATGATGATTCTAGCATGAAATTGCTTGGGCACCTGTTAATTTGTAAGATTTTGACACATTCAGCTCAAATGTACACAATTGCTGATTATGGCTGTCAAATCTAAACCAAACGTTGTGCACTCAAATCTTTTGCTGTATTTAGTTTATTTTGGCATCCGGATGATGATTCTAGCATGAAATTGCTTGGGCACCTGTTAATTTCTAAGATTTTGACACATTCAGCTCAAATGTACAATCATGCGCTAAAAACGCATTTAAAGCAATAAAAAGGTGATTATGGCTGTCAAACCTAAACCAAACGTTGTGCAC
Organism: Festucalex cinctus; assembly: GCF_051991245.1. Taxonomy (NCBI): domain Eukaryota; kingdom Metazoa; phylum Chordata; class Actinopteri; order Syngnathiformes; family Syngnathidae; genus Festucalex; species Festucalex cinctus. The sequence continues at coordinate 15,056 of NW_027520283.1, read as the reverse complement.
TCAAATCTTTTGCTGTATTTAGTTTATTTTGGCATCCGGATGATGATTCTAGCATGAAATTGCTTGGGCACCTGTTAATTTTTAAGATTTTGACACATTCAGCTCAAATGTACACAATTGCTGATTATGGCTGTCAAATCTAAACCAAACGTTGTGCACTCAAATCTTTTGCTGTATTTAGTTTATTTTGGCATCCGGATGATGATTCTAGCATGAAATTGCTTGGGCACCTGTTAATTTTTAAGATTTTGACACATTCAGCTCAAATGTACAATCATGCGCTAAAAACGCATTTAAAGCAATAAAAAGGTGATTATGGCTGTCAAACCTAAACCAAACGTTGTGCACTCAAATCTTTTGCTGTATTTAGTTTATTTTGGCATCCGGATGATGATTCTAGCATGAAATTGCTTGGGCACCTGTTAATTTGTAAGATTTTGACACATTCAGCTCAAATGTACACAATTGCTGATTATGGCTGTCAAATCTAAACCAAACGTTGTGCACTCAAATCTTTTGCTGTATTTAGTTTATTTTGGCATCCGGATGATGATTCTAGCATGAAATTGCTTGGGCACCTGTTAATTTTTAAGATTTTGACACATTCAGCTCAAATGTACAATCATGCGCTAAAAACGCATTTAAAGCAATAAAAAGGTGATTATGGCTGTCAAACCTAAACCAAACGTTGTGCACTCAAATCTTTTGCTGTATTTAGTTTATTTTGGCATCCGGATGATGATTCTAGCATGAAATTGCTTGGGCACCTGTTAATTTTTAAGATTTTGACACATTCAGCTCAAATGTACACAATTGCTGATTATGGCTGTCAAATCTAAACCAAACGTTGTGCACTCAAATCTTTTGCTGTATTTAGTTTATTTTGGCATCCGGATGATGATTCTAGCATGAAATTGCTTGGGCACCTGTTAATTTTTAAGATTTTGACACATTCAGCTCAAATGTACAATCATGCGCTAAAAACGCATTTAAAGCAATAAAAAGGTGATTATGGCTGTCAAACCTAAACCAAACGTTGTGCACTCAAATCTTTTGCTGTATTTAGTTTATTTTGGCATCCGGATGATGATTCTAGCATGAAATTGCTTGGGCACCTGTTAATTTTTAAGATTTTGACACATTCAGCTCAAATGTACACAATTGCTGATTATGGCTGTCAAATCTAAACCAAACGTTGTGCACTCAAATCTTTTGCTGTATTTAGTTTATTTTGGCATCCGGATGATGATTCTAGCATGAAATTGCTTGGGCACCTGTTAATTTTTAAGATTTTGACACATTCAGCTCAAATGTACAAACATGCGCTAAAAACGCATTTAAAGCAATAAAAAGGTGATTATGGCTGTCAAACCTAAACCAAACGTTGTGCACTCAAATCTTTTGCTGTATTTAGTTTATTTTGGCATCCGGATGATGATTCTAGCATGAAATTGCTTGGGCACCTGTTAATTTTTAAGATTTTGACACATTCAGCTCAAATGTACACAATTGCTGATTATGGCTGTCAAATCTAAACCAAACGTTGTGCACTCAAATCTTTTGCTGTATTTAGTTTATTTTGGCATCCGGATGATGATTCTAGCATGAAATTGCTTTGGCACCTGTTAATTTTTAAGATTTTGACACATTCAGCTCAAATGTACAATCATGCGCTAAAAACGCATTTAAAGCAATAAAAAGGTGATTATGGCTGTCAAACCTAAACCAAACGTTGTGCACTCAAATCTTTTGCTGTATTTAGTTTATTTTGGCATCCGGATGATGATTCTAGCATGAAATTGCTTGGGCACCTGTTAATTTTTAAGATTTTGACACATTCAGCTCAAATGTACACAATTGCTGATTATGGCTGTCAAATCTAAACCAAACGTTGTGCACTCAAATCTTTTGCTGTATTTAGTTTATTTTGGCATCCGGATGATGATTCTAGCATGAAATTGCTTGGGCACCTGTTAATTTTTAAGATTTTGACACATTCAGCTCAAATGTACAATCATGCGCTAAAAACGCATTTAAAGCAATAAAAAGGTGATTATGGCTGTCAAACCTAAACCAAACGTTGTGCACTCAAATCTTTTGCTGTATTTAGTTTATTTTGGCATCCGGATGATGATTCTAGCATGAAATTGCTTGGGCACCTGTTAATTTTTAAGATTTTGACACATTCAGCTCAAATGTACAATCATGCGCTAAAAACGCATTTAAAGCAATAAAAAGGTGATTATGGCTGTCAAACCTAAACCAAACGTTGTGCACTCAAATCTTTTGCTGTATTTAGTTTATTTTGGCATCCGGATGATGATTCTAGCATGAAATTGCTTGGGCACCTGTTAATTTTTAAGATTTTGACACATTCAGCTCAAATGTACACAATTGCTGATTATGGCTGTCAAATCTAAACCAAACGTTGTGCACTCAAATCTTTTGCTGTATTTAGTTTATTTTGGCATCCGGATGATGATTCTAGCATGAAATTGCTTGGGCACCTGTTAATTTTTAAGATTTTGACACATTCAGCTCAAATGTACAATCATGCGCTAAAAACGCATTTAAAGCAATAAAAAGGTGATTATGGCTGTCAAACCTAAACCAAACGTTGTGCACTCAAATCTTTTGCTGTATTTAGTTTATTTTGGCATCCGGATGATGATTCTAGCATGAAATTGCTTGGGCACCTGTTAATGTTTAAGATTTTGACACATTCAGCTCAAATGTACAATCATGCGCTAAAAACGCATTTAAAGCAATAAAAAGGTGATTATGGCTGTCAAACCTAAACCAAACGTTGTGCACTCAAATCTTTTGCTGTATTTAGTTTATTTTGGCATCCGGATGATGATTCTAGCATGAAATTGCTTGGGCACCTGTTAATTTTTAAGATTTTGACACATTCAGCTCAAATGTACAATCATGCGCTAAAAACGCATTTAAAGCAATAAAAAGGTGATTATGGCTGTCAAACCTAAACCAAACGTTGTGCACTCAAATCTTTTGCTGTATTTAGTTTATTTTGGCATCCGGATGATGATTCTAGCATGAAATTGCTTGGGCACCTGTTAATTTTTAAGATTTTGACACATTCAGCTCAAATGTACAATCATGCGCTAAAAACGCATTTAAAGCAATAAAAAGGTGATTATGGCTGTCAAACCTAAACCAAACGTTGTGCACTCAAATCTTTTGCTGTATTTAGTTTATTTTGGCATCCGGATGATGATTCTAGCATGAAATTGCTTGGGCACCTGTTAATTTTTAAGATTTTGACACATTCAGCTCAAATGTACACAATTGCTGATTATGGCTGTCAAATCTAAACCAAACGTTGTGCAATCAAATCTTTCGCTGTATTTAGTTTATTTTGGCATCCGGATGATGATTCTAGCATGAAATTGCTTGGGCACCTGTTAATTTGTAAGATTTTGACACATTCAGCTCAAATGTACACAATTGCTGATTATGGCTGTCAAATCTAAACCAAACGTTGTGCACTCAAATCTTTTGCTGTATTTAGTTTATTTTGGCATCCGGATGATGATTCTAGCATGAAATTGCTTGGGCACCTGTTAATTTTTAAGATTTTGACACATTCAGCTCAAATGTACAATCATGCGCTAAAAACGCATTTAAAGCAATAAAAAGGTGATTATGGCTGTCAAACCTAAACCAAACGTTGTGCACTCAAATCTTTTGCTGTATTTAGTTTATTTTGGCATCCGGATGATGATTCTAGCATGAAATTGCTTGGGCACCTGTTAATTTTTAAGATTTTGACACATTCAGCTCAAATGTACACAATTGCTGATTATGGCTGTCAAATCTAAACCAAACGTTGTGCACTCAAATCTTTTGCTGTATTTAGTTTATTTTGGCATCCGGATGATGATTCTAGCATGAAATTGCTTGGGCACCTGTTAATTTTTAAGATTTTGACACATTCAGCTCAAATGTACAATCATGCGCTAAAAACGCATTTAAAGCAATAAAAAGGTGATTATGGCTGTCAAACCTAAAACCAAACGTTGTGCACTCAAATCTTTTGCTGTATTTAGTTTATTTTGGCATCCGGATGATGATTCTAGCATGAAATTGCTTGGGCACCTGTTAATTTTAAGATTTTGACACATTCAGCTCAAATGTACACAATTGCTGATTATGGCTGTCAAATCTAAACCAAACGTTGTGCACTCAAATCTTTTGCTGTATTTAGTTTATTTTGGCATCCGGATGATGATTCTAGCATGAAATTGCTTTGGCACCTGTTAATTTTTAAGATTTTGACACATTCAGCTCAAATGTACAATCATGCGCTAAAAACGCATTTAAAGCAATAAAAAGGTGATTATGGCTGTCAAACCTAAACCAAACGTTGTGCACTCAAATCTTTTGCTGTATTTAGTTTATTTTGGCATCCGGATGATGATTCTAGCATGAAATTGCTTGGGCACCTGTTAATTTTTAAGATTTTGACACATTCAGCTCAAATGTACACAATTGCTGATTATGGCTGTCAAATCTAAACCAAACGTTGTGCACTCAAATCTTTTGCTGTATTTAGTTTATTTTGGCATCCGGATGATGATTCTAGCATGAAATTGCTTTGGCACCTGTTAATTTTTAAGATTTTGACACATTCAGCTCAAATGTACAATCATGCGCTAAAAACGCATTTAAAGCAATAAAAAGGTGATTATGGCTGTCAAACCTAAACCAAACGTTGTGCACTCAAATCTTTTGCTGTATTTAGTTTATTTTGGCATCCGGATGATGATTCTAGCATGAAATTGCTTGGGCACCTGTTAATTTTTAAGCTTTTGACACATTCAGCTCAAATGTACACAATTGCTGATTATGGCTGTCAAATCTAAACCAAACGTTGTGCACTCAAATCTTTTGCTGTATTTAGTTTATTTTGGCATCCGGATGATGATTCTAGCATGAAATTGCTTGGGCACCTGTTAATTTTTAAGATTTTGACACATTCAGCTCAAATGTACAATCATGCGCTAAAAACGCATTTAAAGCAATAAAAAGGTGATTATGGCTGTCAAACCTAAACCAAACGTTGTGCACTCAAATCTTTTGCTGTATTTAGTTTATTTTGGCATCCGGATGATGATTCTAGCATGAAATTGCTTGGGCACCTGTTAATTTTTAAGATTTTGACACATTCAGCTCAAATGTACACAATTGCTGATTATGGCTGTCAAATCTAAACCAAACGTTGTGCACTCAAATCTTTTGCTGTATTTAGTTTATTTTGGCATCCGGATGATGATTCTAGCATGAAATTGCTTGGGCACCTGTTAATTTTTAAGATTTTGACACATTCAGCTCAAATGTACAATCATGCGCTAAAAACGCATTTAAAGCAATAAAAAGGTGATTATGGCTGTCAAACCTAAACCAAACGTTGTGCACTCAAATCTTTTGCTGTATTTAGTTTATTTTGGCATCCGGATGATGATTCTAGCATGAAATTGCTTGGGCACCTGTTAATTTTTAAGATTTTGACACATTCAGCTCAAATGTACACAATTGCTGATTATGGCTGTCAAATCTAAACCAAACGTTGTGCACTCAAATCTTTTGCTGTATTTAGTTTATTTTGGCATCCGGATGATGATTCTAGCATGAAATTGCTTGGGCACCTGTTAATTTTTAAGATTTTGACACATTCAGCTCAAATGTACAATCATGCGCTAAAAACGCATTTAAAGCAATAAAAAGGTGATTATGGCTGTCAAACCTAAACCAAACGTTGTGCACTCAAATCTTTTGCTGTATTTAGTTTATTTTGGCATCCGGATGATGATTCTAGCATGAAATTGCTTGGGCACCTGTTAATTTTTAAGATTTTGACACATTCAGCTCAAATGTACACAATTGCTGATTATGGCTGTCAAATCTAAACCAAACGTTGTGCACTCAAATCTTTTGCTGTATTTAGTTTATTTTGGCATCCGGATGATGATTCTAGCATGAAATTGCTTGGGCACCTGTTAATTTTTAAGATTTTGACACATTCAGCTCAAATGTACAATCATGCGCTAAAAACGCATTTAAAGCAATAAAAAGGTGATTATGGCTGTCAAACCTAAACCAAACGTTGTGCACTCAAATCTTTTGCTGTATTTAGTTTATTTTGGCATCCGGATGATGATTCTAGCATGAAATTGCTTGGGCACCTGTTAATTTTTAAGATTTTGACACATTCAGCTCAAATGTACACAATTGCTGATTATGGCTGTCAAATCTAAACCAAACGTTGTGCACTCAAATCTTTTGCTGTATTTAGTTTATTTTGGCATCCGGATGATGATTCTAGCATGAAATTGCTTGGGCACCTGTTAATTTTTAAGATTTTGACACATTCAGCTCAAATGTACAATCATGCGCTAAAAACGCATTTAAAGCAATAAAAAGGTGATTATGGCTGTCAAACCTAACCAAACGTTGTGCACTCAAATCTTTTGCTGTATTTAGTTTATTTTGGCATCCGGATGATGATTCTAGCATGAAATTGCTTGGGCACCTGTTAATTTTTAAGATTTTGACACATTCAGCTCAAATGTACACAATTGCTGATTATGGCTGTCAAATCTAAACCAAACGTTGTGCACTCAAATCTTTTGCTGTATTTAGTTTATTTTGGCATCCGGATGATGATTCTAGCATGAAATTGCTTGGGCACCTGTTAATTTTTAAGATTTTGACACGTTCAGCTCAAATGTACAATCATGCGCTAAAAACGCATTTAAAGCAATAAAAAGGTGATTATGGCTGTCAAACCTAAACCAAACGTTGTGCACTCAAATCTTTTGCTGTATTTAGTTTATTTTGGCATCCGGATGATGATTCTAGCATGAAATTGCTTGGGCACCTGTTAATTTTTAAGATTTTGACACATTCAGCTCAAATGTACAATCATGCGCTAAAAACGCATTTAAAGCAATAAAAAGGTGATTATGGCTGTCAAACCTAAACCAAACGTTGTGCACTCAAATCTTTTGCTGTATTTAGTTTATTTTGGCATCCGGATGATGATTCTAGCATGAAATTGCTTGGGCACCTGTTAATTTGTAAGATTTTGACACATTCAGCTCAAATGTACACCAATTGCTGATTATGGCTGTCAAATCTAAACCAAACGTTGTGCACTCAAATCTTTTGCTGTATTTAGTTTATTTTGGCATCCGGATGATGATTCTAGCATGAAATTGCTTGGGCACCTGTTAATTTTTAAGATTTTGACACATTCAGCTCAAATGTACAATCATGCGCTAAAAACGCATTTAAAGCAATAAAAAGGTGATTATGGCTGTCAAACCTAAACCAAACGTTGTGCACTCAAATCTTTTGCTGTATTTAGTTTATTTTGGCATCCGGATGATGATTCTAGCATGAAATTGCTTGGGCACCTGTTAATTTTTAAGATTTTGACACATTCAGCTCAAATGTACAATCATGCGCTAAAAACGCATTTAAAGCAATAAAAAGGTGATTATGGCTGTCAAACCTAAACCAAACGTTGTGCACTCAAATCTTTTTGCTGTATTTAGTTTATTTTGGCATCCGGATGATGATTCTAGCATGAAATTGCTTGGGCACCTGTTAATTTTTAAGATTTTGACACATTCAGCTCAAATGTACACAATTGCTGATTATGGCTGTCAAATCTAAACCAAACGTTGTGCACTCAAATCTTTTGCTGTATTTAGTTTATTTTGGCATCCGGATGATGATTCTAGCATGAAATTGCTTGGGCACCTGTTAATTTTTAAGATTTTGACACATTCAGCTCAAATGTACAATCATGCGCTAAAAACGCATTTAAAGCAATAAAAAGGTGATTATGGCTGTCAAACCTAAACCAAACGTTGTGCACTCAAATCTTTTGCTGTATTTAGTTTATTTTGGCATCCGGATGATGATTCTAGCATGAAATTGCTTGGGCACCTGTTAATTTTTAAGATTTTGACACATTCAGCTCAAATGTACAATCATGCGCTAAAACGCATTTAAAGCAATAAAAGGTGATTATGGCTGTCAAACCTAAACCAAACGTTGTGCACTCAAATCTTTTGCTGTATTTAGTTTATTTTGGCATCCGGATGATGATTCTAGCATGAAATTGCTTGGGCACCTGTTAATTTTTAAGATTTTGACACATTCAGCTCAAATGTACAATCATGCGCTAAAAACGCATTTAAAGCAATAAAAAGGTGATTATGGCTGTCAAACCTAAACCAAACGTTGTGCACTCAAATCTTTTGCTGTATTTAGTTTATTTTGGCATCCGGATGATGATTCTAGCATGAAATTGCTTGGGCACCTGTTAATTTTTAAGATTTTGACACATTCAGCTCAAATGTACAATCATGCGCTAAAAACGCATTTAAAGCAATAAAAAGGTGATTATGGCTGTCAAACCTAAACCAAACGTTGTGCACTCAAATCTTTTGCTGTATTTAGTTTATTTTGGCATCCGGATGATGATTCTAGCATGAAATTGCTTGGGCACCTGTTAATTTTTAAGATTTTGACACATTCAGCTCAAATGTACACAATTGCTGATTATGGCTGTCAAATCTAAACCAAACGTTGTGCACTCAAATCTTTTGCTGTATTTAGTTTATTTTGGCATCCGGATGATGATTCTAGCATGAAATTGCTTGGGCACCTGTTAATTTTTAAGATTTTGACACATTCAGCTCAAATGTACAATCATGCGCTAAAAACGCATTTAAAGCAATAAAAAGGTGATTATGGCTGTCAAACCTAAACCAAACGTTGTGCACTCAAATCTTTTGCTGTATTTAGTTTATTTTGGCATCCGGATGATGATTCTAGCATGAAATTGCTTGGGCACCTGTTAATTTTTAAGATTTTGACACATTCAGCTCAAATGTACACAATTGCTGATTATGGCTGTCAAATCTAAACCAAACGTTGTGCACTCAAATCTTTTGCTGTATTTAGTTTATTTTGGCATCCGGATGATGATTCTAGCATGAAATTGCTTGGGCACCTGTTAATTTTTAAGATTTTGACACATTCAGCTCAAATGTACAATCATGCGCTAAAAACGCATTTAAAGCAATAAAAAGGTGATTATGGCTGTCAAACCTAAACCAAACGTTGTGCACTCAAATCTTTTGCTGTATTTAGTTTATTTTGGCATCCGGATGATGATTCTAGCATGAAATTGCTTGGGCACCTGTTAATTTTTAAGATTTTGACACATTCAGCTCAAATGTACACAATTGCTGATTATGGCTGTCAAATCTAAACCAAACGTTGTGCACTCAAATCTTTTGCTGTATTTAGTTTATTTTGGCATCCGGATGATGATTCTAGCATGAAATTGCTTGGGCACCTGTTAATTTTTAAGATTTTGACACATTCAGCTCAAATGTACACAATTGCTGATTATGGCTGTCAAATCTAAACCAAACGTTGTGCACTAAAATCTTTTGCTGTATTTAGTTTATTTTGGCATCCGGATGATGATTCTAGCATGAAATTGCTTGGGCACCTGTTAATTTTTAAGATTTTGACACATTCAGCTCAAATGTACAATCATGCGCTAAAAACGCATTTAAAGCAATAAAAAGGTGATTATGGCTGTCAAACCTAAACCAAACGTTGTGCACTCAAATCTTTTGCTGTATTTAGTTTATTTTGGCATCCGGATGATGATTCTAGCATGAAATTGCTTGGGCACCTGTTAATTTTTAAGATTTTGACACATTCAGCTCAAATGTACACAATTGCTGATTATGGCTGTCAAATCTAAACCAAACGTTGTGCACTCAAATCTTTTGCTGTATTTAGTTTATTTCGGCATCCGGATGATGATTCTAGCATGAAATTGCTTGGGCACCTGTTAATTTTTAAGATTTTGACACATTCAGCTCAAATGTACAATCATGCGCTAAAAACGCATTTAAAGCAATAAAAAGGTGATTATGGCTGTCAAACCTAAACCAAACGTTGTGCACTCAAATCTTTTGCTGTATTTAGTTTATTTTGGCATCCGGATGATGATTCTAGCATGAAATTGCTTGGGCACCTGTTAATTTTTAAGATTTTGACACATTCAGCTCAAATGTACACAATTGCTGATTATGGCTGTCAATCTAAACCAAACGTTGTGCACTCAAATCTTTTGCTGTATTTAGTTTATTTTGGCATCCGGATGATGATTCTAGCATGAAATTGCTTGGGCACCTGTTAATTTTTAAGATTTTGACACATTCAGCTCAAATGTACACAATTGCTGATTATGGCTGTCAAATCTAAACCAAACGTTGTGCACTCAAATCTTTTGCTGTATTTAGTTTATTTTGGCATCCGGATGATGATTCTAGCATGAAATTGCTTGGGCACCTGTTAATTTTTAAGATTTTGACACATTCAGCTCAAATGTACAATCATGCGCTAAAAACGCATTTAAAGCAATAAAAGGTGATTATGGCTGTCAAACCTAAACCAAACGTTGTGCACTCAAATCTTTTGCTGTATTTAGTTTATTTTGGCATCCGGATGATGATTCTAGCATGAAATTGCTTGGGCACCTGTTAATTTTTAAGATTTTGACACATTCAGCTCAAATGTACACAATTGCTGATTATGGCTGTCAAATCTAAACCAAACGTTGTGCACTCAAATCTTTTGCTGTATTTAGTTTATTTTGGCATCCGGATGATGATTCTAGCATGAAATTGCTTGGGCACCTGTTAATTTTTAAGATTTTGACACATTCAGCTCAAATGTACAATCATGCGCTAAAAACGCATTTAAAGCAATAAAAAGGTGATTATGGCTGTCAAACCTAAACCAAACGTTGTGCACTCAAATCTTTTGCTGTATTTAGTTTATTTTGGCATCCGGATGATGATTCTAGCATGAAATTGCTTGGGCACCTGTTAATTTTTAAGATTTTGACACATTCAGCTCAAATGTACACAATTGCTGATTATGGCTGTCAAATCTAAACCAAACGTTGTGCACTCAAATCTTTTGCTGTATTTAGTTTATTTTGGCATCCGGATGATGATTCTAGCATGAAATTGCTTGGGCACCTGTTAATTTTTAAGATTTTGACACATTCAGCTCAAATGTACAATCATGCGCTAAAAACGCATTTAAAGCAATAAAAAGGTGATTATGGCTGTCAAACCTAAACCAAACGTTGTGCACTCAAATCTTTTGCTGTATTTAGTTTATTTTGGCATCCGGATGATGATTCTAGCATGAAATTGCTTGGGCACCTGTTAATTTTTAAGATTTTGACACATTCAGCTCAAATGTACACAATTGCTGATTATGGCTGTCAAATCTAAACCAAACGTTGTGCACTCAAATCTTTTGCTGTATTTAGTTTATTTTGGCATCCGGATGATGATTCTAGCATGAAATTGCTTGGGCACCTGTTAATTTTTAAGATTTTGACACATTCAGCTCAAATGTACAATCATGCGCTAAAAACGCATTTAAAGCAATAAAAAGGTGATTATGGCTGTCAAACCTAAACCAAACGTGGCACTCAAATCTTTTGCTGTATTTAGTTTATTTTGGCATCCGGATGATGATTCTAGCATGAAATTGCTTGGGCACCTGTTAATTTTTAAGATTTTGACACATTCAGCTCAAATGTACACAATTGCTGATTATGGCTGTCAAATCTAAACCAAACGTTGTGCACTCAAATCTTTTGCTGTATTTAGTTTATTTTGGCATCCGGATGATGATTCTAGCATGAAATTGCTTGGGCACCTGTTAATTTTTAAGATTTTGACACATTCAGCTCAAATGTACACAATTGCTGATTATGGCTGTCAAATCTAAACCAAACGTTGTGCACTCAAATCTTTTGCTGTATTTAGTTTATTTTGGCATCCGGATGATGATTCTAGCATGAAATTGCTTGGGCACCTGTTAATTTTTAAGATTTTGACACATTCAGCTCAAATGTACAATCATGCGCTAAAACGCATTTAAAGCAATAAAAGGTGATTATGGCTGTCAAACCTAAACCAAACGTTGTGCACTCAAATCTTTTGCTGTATTTAGTTTATTTTGGCATCCGGATGATGATTCTAGCATGAAATTGCTTGGGCACCTGTTAATTTTTAAGATTTTGACACATTCAGCTCAAATGTACACAATTGCTGATTATGGCTGTCAAATCTAAACCAAACGTTGTGCACTCAAATCTTTTGCTGTATTTAGTTTATTTTGGCATCCGGATGATGATTCTAGCATGAAATTGCTTGGGCACCTGTTAATTTTTAAGATTTTGACACATTCAGCTCAAATGTACAATCATGCGCTAAAAACGCATTTAAAGCAATAAAAAGGTGATTATGGCTGTCAAACCTAAACCAAACGTTGTGCACTCAAATCTTTTGCTGTATTTAGTTTATTTTGGCATCCGGATGATGATTCTAGCATGAAATTGCTTGGGCACCTGTTAATTTTTAAGATTTTGACACATTCAGCTCAAATGTACACAATTGCTGATTATGGCTGTCAAATCTAAACCAAACGTTGTGCACTCAAATCTTTTGCTGTATTTAGTTTATTTTGGCATCCGGATGATGATTCTAGCATGAAATTGCTTGGGCACCTGTTAATTTTTAAGATTTTGACACATTCAGCTCAAATGTACAATCATGCGCTAAAAACGCATTTAAAGCAATAAAAAGGTGATTATGGCTGTCAAACCTAAACCAAACGTTGTGCACTCAAATCTTTTGCTGTATTTAGTTTATTTTGGCATCCGGATGATGATTCTAGCATGAAATTGCTTGGGCACCTGTTAATTTTTAAGATTTTGACACATTCAGCTCAAATGTACACAATTGCTGATTATGGCTGTCAAATCTAAACCAAACGTTGTGCACTCAAATCTTTTGCTGTATTTAGTTTATTTTGGCATCCGGATGATGATTCTAGCATGAAATTGCTTGGGCACCTGTTAATTTTTAAGATTTTGACACATTCAGCTCAAATGTACAATCATGCGCTAAAACGCATTTAAAGCAATAAAAAGGTGATTATGGCTGTCAAACCTAAACCAAACGTTGTGCACTCAAATCTTTTGCTGTATTTAGTTTATTTTGGCATCCGGATGATGATTCTAGCATGAAATTGCTTGGGCACCTGTTAATTTTTAAGATTTTGACACATTCAGCTCAAATGTACACAATTGCTGATTATGGCTGTCAAATCTAAACCAAACGTTGTGCACTCAAATCTTTTGCTGTATTTAGTTTATTTTGGCATCCGGATGATGATTCTAGCATGAAATTGCTTTGGCACCTGTTAATTTTTAAGATTTTGACACATTCAGCTCAAATGTACACAATTGCTGATTATGGCTGTCAAATCTAAACCAAACGTTGTGCACTCAAATCTTTTGCTGTATTTAGTTTATTTTGGCATCCGGATGATGATTCTAGCATGAAATTGCTTGGGCACCTGTTAATTTTTAAGATTTTGACACATTCAGCTCAAATGTACAATCATGCGCTAAAAACGCATTTAAAGCAATAAAAAGGTGATTATGGCTGTCAAACCTAAACCAAACGTTGTGCACTCAAATCTTTTGCTGTATTTAGTTTATTTTGGCATCCGGATGATGATTCTAGCATGAAATTGCTTGGGCACCTGTTAATTTTTAAGATTTTGACACATTCAGCTCAAATGTACACAATTGCTGATTATGGCTGTCAAATCTAAACCAAACGTTGTGCACTCAAATCTTTTGCTGTATTTAGTTTATTTTGGCATCCGGATGATGATTCTAGCATGAAATTGCTTGGGCACCTGTTAATTTTTAAGATTTTGACACATTCAGCTCAAATGTACAATCATGCGCTAAAAACGCATTTAAAGCAATAAAAAGGTGATTATGGCTGTCAAACCTAAACCAAACGTTGTGCACTCAAATCTTTTGCTGTATTTAGTTTATTTTGGCATCCGGATGATGATTCTAGCATGAAATTGCTTGGGCACCTGTTAATTTGTAAGATTTTGACACATTCAGCTCAAATGTACACAATTGCTGATTATGGCTGTCAAATCTAAACCAAACGTTGTGCACTCAAATCTTTTGCTGTATTTAGTTTATTTTGGCATCCGGATGATGATTCTAGCATGAAATTGCTTGGGCACCTGTTAATTTTTAAGATTTTGACACATTCAGCTCAAATGTACAATCATGCGCTAAAAACGCATTTAAAGCAATAAAAAGGTGATTATGGCTGTCAAACCTAAACCAAACGTTGTGCACTCAAATCTTTTGCTGTATTTAGTTTATTTTGGCATCCGGATGATGATTCTAGCATGAAATTGCTTGGGCACCTGTTAATTTTTAAGATTTTGACACATTCAGCTCAAATGTACACAATTGCTGATTATGGCTGTCAAATCTAAACCAAACGTTGTGCACTCAAATCTTTTGCTGTATTTAGTTTATTTTGGCATCCGGATGATGATTCTAGCATGAAATTGCTTGGGCACCTGTTAATTTTTAAGATTTTGACACATTCAGCTCAAATGTACAATCATGCGCTAAAAACGCATTTAAAGCAATAAAAAGGTGATTATGGCTGTCAAACCTAAACCAAACGTGCACTCAAATCTTTTGCTGTATTTAGTTTATTTTGGCATCCGGATGATGATTCTAGCATGAAATTGCTTGGGCACCTGTTAATTTTTAAGATTTTGACACATTCAGCTCAAATGTACACAATTGCTGATTATGGCTGTCAAATCTAAACCAAACGTTGTGCACTCAAATCTTTTGCTGTATTTAGTTTATTTTGGCATCCGGATGATGATTCTAGCATGAAATTGCTTGGGCACCTGTTAATTTTTAAGATTTTGACACATTCAGCTCAAATGTACAATCATGCGCTAAAAACGCATTTAAAGCAATAAAAAGGTGATTATGGCTGTCAAACCTAAACCAAACGTTGTGCACTCAAATCTTTTGCTGTATTTAGTTTATTTTGGCATCCGGATGA